>NC_048580.1:37699627-37999627 GCF_013265735.2 Oncorhynchus mykiss | reverse complement strand
ACAGAAGGATTTGAGTTCCTGTATGTTTCTTTCATCGCACCATGTCACGTTGGCCATGAGGCATACGCCCCCGCCCCTCTTCTTACCAGAAAGATGTTTGTTTCTGTCTGCGCGATGTGTGGAGAAACCCGTTGGCTGCACCGCTTCGGATAGCGTCTCTCCAGTGAGCCATGTTTCAGTGAAGCAAAGGACGTTACAGTCTCTGATGTCCCTCTGGAATGCTACCCTTGCTCGGATTTCATCAACCTTGTTGTCAAGAGACTGGACATTGGCAAGAAGAATGCTAGGGAGTGGTGCGCGCTGTGCCCGTCTCCGGAGTCTGACCAGAAGACCGCCTCGTTTCCCTCTCTTTCGGAGTCGTTTTTTTGGGTCGCTGCATAGGATCCACTCCGTTGTCCTGTTTGTAAGGCAGAACACAGGATCCGCGTCGCGAAAAACATATTCTTGGTCGTACTGATGGTGAGTTGATGCTGATCTTATATTCAGTAGTTCTTCTCGACTGTATGTAATGAAACCTAAGATGACCTGGGGTACTAATGTAAGAAATAACACGTAAAAAAACAAAAAACTGCATAGTTTCCTAGGAACGCGAAGCGAGGCGGCCATCTCTGTCGGCGCCGGAAGTGTTCCAAAGTATTAACTTAAGGGGGCTGAATAATTTTGCACGCCCAATTTTTCAGTTTTTGATTTGTTAAAAAAGTTTGAAATATCCAATAAATGTCGTTCCACTTCATGATTGTGTCCCACTTGTTGTTGATTCTTCTTATATCTTTATGTTTGAAGCCTGAAATGTGGCAAAAGGTCGCAAAGTTCAAGGGGGCCGAATACTTTCGCAAGGCACTGTACATGAAATGAGTTGCAAATTGAATAGGAAATATAGTCAAGACTTCATAAATTATGATTTGTAATTGTGTCCTTCAAAAACATCCGGTGACTGTGCTGGCCACTCCATTATAGACAGAATACCAACTGACTGCAGTGTGCCCTGTTCTGTGAAGGGAGTAGTACACAGCGTTGTACGAGATCTTCAGTTTCATGGCAATTTCTCACATGGAATAGTCTTCATTTCTCAGAACAAGAATAGACTGACGAGTTTCAGAAGAAAGTACTTTGTTTCTGGTCATTTTGAGCCTGTAATCGAACACACAAATGTTGATGCTCCAGATACTCAACTAGCCTGAAGAAGGCCAGTTTTTAGCTGTGCTAACTAGTTGCAAAAGGGTTTTCTAATGATCAATTAGCATTTTAAAATAACAAACTTGGATTAGCTAACACAACGTGCCATTGGAAAACAGGAGTGATGGTTGTTGATAATGGGCCTCTGTATGTCTATGTAGATATTCCATGCAAATACAGCTGTTTTCAGCTACAATAGTCATTTACAACATTAACAATATCCACACTGTATTTCTAATACATTTTATGTTATTTTAATTGTGTCACGTCTGCTCCCTCTCCGGCTGCTTGTTAGGGCACACACCTTTCACCAGCGTTACACGCATAATGACACTCACCTGGACTCCATCACTGAACTTGCTTCCCGACTCTCAGCGTACATCGTTATAAATGGACAATAATGTGCTTTTCTTTCAAAAACAAGGACATTTCTAAGTGACTCCAAACTTTTGAATGGTAGTGTATGTGTATAAAACAATATAATTCAGCACAATAAACTAAAATAAGCATATGTATTGAAAGCAATCACATTCAACTACATAGAGGTCCTCAATCAATCATTTAAACTGCCTGAGTGGCACCAGCACATCTAGAACTCTGCATATTGTTCCACAAATTATGTGCAAAACAACAAAATGCAGATTTTCCCAAATCTGTGGAGACTGAAGGGATCTCTAGTGTTATCCATTCCTGTGAACGGGTTTGGTAACTTATGATTCTTATCTTAATTAATGATGTTACATACAGAGGGAGATTGTAAGAGGGAGATCTGTAAGATTGCTTTGTAAATAAATAAAAGAGAATACAGCTCTCTTCTTACAGACAGAGAGGTCCATCCACATTTTTATAAAATAATGGACCCAAAATCGATCCCTGAGGAACACCCTTTTGAATTTCAGGAAATTCAGATTTAACCCCATCTATCAAGATGGCCTGAGTTCTGTCGCTAAGATAATTCTGAAACCCTAAACAGGCTGTATATCCCAGGCCTACTCTATCCCAGGCCTAATTTCTTCAGCAAAACAGAATGATCAACAGTGTCAAAAGCCTTTGACAGCTCAATAAACAAGGCAGCAGAGCTCTTTTTAGCATCCAAGGCATTGACAAGATCATTAACAACTAGCGTGGTTGCTGTGGTTGTACTATGCCCAGACCTAAACCCCGATTGGTTTATATTAAGAATACAATTATCAGATAAAAAGGAACAAAGTTGTACATTAATGTCACGCCATGATATGTTTCACCTGTCTTTTTGATTGTCTTCAACCCCCTCCAGGTTTCGCCCATCTTCCCCATTATCCCCTGTGTATTTAAACCGGTGATCTCTGTTTGTCTGTTGCCAGTTCGTCTTGTTTGTCAAGTCAACCAGCATTTTTGTATCAGCTCCTGCTTTTTCCCAGTCTCTCTTTTCTTGTCCTGGTTTAACCCTTGGCTGTCCTGACTGTGAGCCCACACGCTACCACTCTGCCTGAGCGTTCCTGCCATCCTGTACATTTGCCCCGTCTCTGGATTTACCGACCTCTGCCTGACCTGACCCTGAGCATGCATGCCTGCCTGCCTTCCTGCTGTAATTAACATTGCTACTTCGGCACGGTCTCCATCTGGGTCTTACCTTATCCTGATAATATGAATTGGCCATGACTGACCCAGCAGACCCGAGTCAGCTGCGCTACGCCATCTCCTCCTGTGGAGCCACCATCGGGAGGCACGAGGAACTGCTTCGTAGCCTTATGGAGGGGATCCAAACGTTGGCTGAACGCCATGACCGGACATTGAACAGTTTGCTGGAGAAATTCCACGGGTTGTCTGGGAAGCAGCCTACCACGGTGGTAACCCCACAGCCCCTCGGTAACCCAGCTGATAGCAGCGCCGTCACATCGGCCACTCCATCTTCTCTAGAACCCCATAGTTTCCCCCCCACACCTATGGTGTTTCTAGCTCAGTGTGCCCTCCTTTTCGAGCTTCATCCCTCCTCCTTCCCCTCGGATCGCTCCAAGGTAGCCTATCTCATCACGCTGATGTCCAGCAGGGCTCTCACCTGGGCTAATGCTGTATGGGAACAGCAGCTGGCTATATGCATTAGTCTGGAGGGGTTTGTGGGAGAGGTGAATAAGGTTCTTTACACCCCATTCTCTGGGAGAGAAGCTGCCCGGGAGCTAATCCAGCTTCGGCAGGACTCCTACAGTGTGGCTGACTACAGTATACGCTGGATTTCCGCACGTTGGCAGCGGAGAGTGCTTAGAACCAGGAAGCACTGTTCGATATGTTCCTGCACGGCATCTTGGAGGAGGTCAAGGACGAACTTGCTGCTCGGGAGTTACCTACGGATATCAATTCCCTCATCGCTTTGACCATCCAAATCAATGGGCGATAACAGGAATAACGGAGGGAGAAGAAATTCGACTTTGCTCGCACGTCCAACGATTCCACCTTGCCTCCGAGTTATCCCAGAAGTCCCAGACGATCCCATTGCCGAGAGAACCCGAGGCCTCCCGACCTTCCTTGAGAGTCGCCGGAGACGGCTGAGTCACCGCTTTCTGAGCCTACGCAACTAGGTAGAGCTGGGCTATCGCCAGTGGAACGGCAATACATGATCAACACGAAGAGTTGTCTGTATTGCGGGACTCTTCGTCATTTTGTGTCCTCTTGTCCTTTTTAAGAGATCAGGCTCACTGGTAGGAGCGACTGGGCCATATGGAGAACTTTCCTGCTTCCCTTGCACACAACCCTGTTCATGCCATTCTGCTGTGGGGTAGCCAGTCTAAATCTCTCCGGGTCCTCATTGACTCCAATGAGAGTTTTTTGGACGCTACCCTGGCTTCTGAGCTGAACATCCCCACTCAGCCTCTCTCCACTCCCATGGATGTTAGAGCACTGGATGGGCACTCTATAGGCCGGGTCACTCATATTACCACTCCCATCAACCTATGGGTGTCAGGCAATTACAGCGATACTATTCAAATCCTACTCATCAAGTCTCCTCAGATTCCCGTGGTATTGGGATTCTCCTTGCTCCAGCGACACAATCCCCTCATCATGGGCTGGAGTCCGTTCTGCCACGCCCAGTGTCTGATGTCAGCGCAACCTGCCCGAGACGTCTTCCTGGGGGCTCGGACGGTGCCCAGGACCTCTTCGCCATTCCCGCGGAGTACCAGAACCTACAGGAGGTGTTCTACAAGGCTTGAGCCACTTTGCTTCCACTGTTCCGACCATATGACTGCGGGATTGACCTTCTCCCAAGCACCACTCCCGCCCTGGGGATGACTGTACTCGCTGTCGGGACCGGAGACCAAGGCTTTGGACACCTACATTGGGAACTCCCTAGCTGCAGGATTTATACGTCCTTCGTTCTCCCTGGATGTGTTCTCCATGACATGTTAAACCGGTTCGTCTTCGTCTATATTGATGACATCCTCGTCTTCTCCCGCTCCCCCCAAGAACATGTGGTCCACGTCCGACAGGTTCTTCAACGCCTCCTGGAGAACCAGCTGTTTGTCAAGGCAGAAAAGTGTGAGTTCCATCACTCCACCATCCCCTTTCTTGGGTACATCATCTCCGCTGGGAGTGTCCAGATGGATCCCGGGAAGGTGAGAGCAGTGGTGGATTGGCCCCAGCCTTTGTCCAGGGTGCAGCTGCAACGTTTCCTGGGGTTCGCCAACTTCTATCTCCGTTTCATCTGGGGTTACAGCACTCTGGCTTCCCCCCTGTCAGCACTCACTTCTCCCAAGGTTCCGTTCACGTGGTCCCCTGCTGGTGACCGGGCTTCCGGGACCACAAACATCGCTTGACCACTGCTCCCATCCTGACCCTTCCTGTCAGTTCGTGGTGGAGGCCGATGTGTCGGATGTAGGAGTGGGGGTGGTCCTGTCCCAGCATTCTGCCCTGAACCTGTCTTCTGTTTCCAGGCCCACCCCTCCGCCCAGTGTCATTGATGGCCATCTGGCGTGCACGGTGAGATGCCTCCTGAGTGCTCGACCACTGAGCAGGGGTTTCCAGTACCTGGTTGACTGGGAGGGTTATGGCCTGGAGGAGAGGTGCTGCGTCCCCGCTAGAGACATCCTGGACCCAGCCCTCATCACCGACATCCACCGCCGGCACCCTGGTCAACCAGGTATGCACCCAAGTAGGATGCCAGGTGACACACCTGGGGGGATACTGTCACACCCTGATCTGTTTCACCTGTCTTTGTGCTTGTCTCTACCCTCTCCAGGTGTCGCCCATCTTCCCCATTATCCCCTGTGTACTTATACCTGTGTTTTCTGTTTGTCTGTTGCCAGTTGTCTTGTTTGTCAAGCTTACCAGCGTTTGTCCTGTCAGCTCCTGTCTTTTCCCAGCCTATCTTTTTCTGGCGCTCCTGGTTTTTGACCCTTGCCTGTCCTGACCCTGAACCCGCCCGCCTGACCCCTCTGCCTGACCCTGAGCCTGCCTGCCATTCTGTACCTTTGCCCCGTCTATGGATTACCAACCTCTACCGGATCTGAGCATGCCTGCAGTCCTGTACCTTTGACCCTGTTGCTGTAATAAACATTGTTACTTCGACACGGTCTGCATCTGGGTCTTACCTTATCCTGATAATTAACTAAGGATTCAAGAGTCTAAGCTAAACAAGTTAATCTTGAAATGGGGCGAGAGTTGTCAAGATCATTTGTATCCCCACCCTTATGGAGTGGCAGAACATGCTTATGGAATAGTTCCTAAAAACAATGATAAATTAAAAATGTGGGCTACTGAGCCAGCAATAAGGGGTGCACTTAAGCAGACCAGGTTCCAAATGATTCTGGATTTTTTTTGGTCTAATGTTAACAAAGCATCCAGGACTTCTTTATCAGTGAATTTCTGAAAGGAAAACTCTGACCAGCATTTTCAGTATCATTCAATAGATTTTCCCCATCTACATCCAAACTACTCTTTTCAAGAGCTGGCTTTGAAATACATTCAAATATAAAGCGTGCAGAGATACAATGGTGATTAAATGCATTAATGATATCACGTTTTTCAGTAATAGGGCCAGAATCTAAATTAATTTATTGGGGAAGAGAAGAGGAGACACAAACCTTCAGTGATTTAACAGCGTTCCTAAATGTAGCTGGGTTCCCTGTACATTCAGTGTATTAACATAGTAATCTGATTTTGCTTTTTGAACTAGTTTTACACACAGATTTCTCAATAATATGAAAGACTGCAAGTCTGGGCCCGAGTCTGTGAATCTAGCTTTGGCCCAGGCAGCATCTCTGTTGTGTATGACTTCAGATAGCTCTGGACTGAACCAAGGGCAAGACTGAGTTTTAAATCTATTTTTTTTTAAAGGGAGCATGTCTATCTACAATACAATTGAAAACATTTGAGAAGTGGTTCAGAGCCAACTCTGGGTCAGGTATAGATGCAATACAATCAAAGTCACCAAAATAAAGGTCACAAAAAAGGCCTGTTCATTGAAATGTTTAAAATTCCTCTTGTTCATAAAACAATAAACGATAATAAACTACTACCTACTAACAACTACCTTTTCTGCTTTTAAAATCATCCTGAGTTTCAATACAAGTCAGATTACTTTGAGATTTCAGAACAACAGGATTACATCATAGCTATTAGGAAAAGGAAACAAAGTAGGAATAGCAATTACATTTCTCCAGTTAGCACCATTTGGCATGTCACCACTTTCAGATACAACATGTGGAACTCTCACATTGACGAAAGAGGAGATGGCAGGAAGCTTGGCCCCAGTGATGTACTGGGCCGTACGCATTACCCTCTGTAGTGCCTTGCGGTCGGAGGCCGAGCAGTTGCCATACCAGGCAGTGATGCAACCAGTCAGGATGCTCTCCATGGTGCAGCTGTAGAACTTTTTGAGTATCTGAGGACCCATGTCAAATCTTTTCAGTCTCCTGAGGGGAATAGGCTTTGTCGTGCCCTCTTCACGACTGTCTTGGTGTGTTTGGACCATGATAGTTTGTTGGTGATGTGGACACCTGCTCCAGGTGTGGACACCTGCTCCACTACAACCCTATCAATGAGAATGGAGGTGTGCTCGGGCCTCCTTTTCCTATAGTCCACAATTATCTCCTTTGTCTTGATCACATTGATGGAGAGGTTGTCGTCTCTGACTTCCTCCCTATAGGCTTTCTCATCGTTCGGTAATCAGGCAGCACTGTCATGCCATCGGCAAATTTAATGTTGGTGTTAGAGTCGAGACATAATCCTACAGTTATTTGTCAGACAGAATTAGCAAATTAATTATATTTATTTCTCACCAATTGACTGTCCATTACCAAGACAGTATGTGCCACTTTTTACATATGGCAACAAGGGAATTAGTCAGAGCACAGGAATATATCAGGGCAGATGAATGATCAATGTTTCTCCTACAACTGAGATCAGGTGGCCATGATCTGGATATTGTAGTAGTAATGTTTTCTTGTGTGTATAATGCTGAATAGCCTGGAGGGTGAGAACTGGGATGGGCCTTGAGTCAAAGTGCATGTATTGTCGAATATAAATTCCATGACACACACTGAGTGTACAAAACATTAGGAACATTTGCTCTTTCCATGACATTCAGTGGGGCAAAAAAGTATTTAGTCAGCCACCAATTGTGCAAGTTCTCCCACTTAAAAAGATGAGAGAGGCCGGTAATTTTCATCATAGGTACACTTCAACTATGACAGACAAAATGAGAAAAGAAATCGAGAAAATCACATTGTAGGACTTTTAATGAATTTATTTGCAAATTATGGTGGAAAATAAGTATTTGGTCAATAACAAAAGTTTATCTCAATACTTTGTTATATACCCTTTGTTGGCATTGACAGAGGTTAAACGTTTTCTGTAAGTCTTCACAAGGTTTTCACACACTGTTGCTGGTATTTTGGCCCATTCCTCCATGCAGATCTCCTCTAGAGCAGTGATGTCTTGGGGCTGTTGCTGGGCAACATGGACTTTCAACTCCCCTGGGGTTGAGATCTGGAGACTGGCTAGGCCTTTCCAGGACCTTGAAATGCTTCTTATGAAGCCACTCCTTCGTTGCCCGGGCGGTGTGTTTGGGATCATTGTCATGCAGAAAGACTCAACCACGTTTCATCTTCAATGCCCTTGCTGATGGAAGGAGGTTTTCACTCAAAATCTCACGATACATGGCCCCATTCATTCTTTCCTTTACACGGATCAGTCGTCCTGGTCCCTTTGCAGAAAAACAGCCCCAAAGCATGATGTTACCACCCCCATGCTTCACAGTAGTTATTGTGTTCTTTGGATGCAACTCAGCATTCTTTGTCCTCCAAACACGACGAGTTGAGTTTTTACCAAAAAGTTATATTTTGGTTTCATCTGACCATATGACATTCTCCAATCTTCTTCTGGATCATCCAAATGCTCTCTAGCAAACTTCAGACGGGCCTGGACATGTACTGGCTTAAGCAGGGGGACACGTCTGGCACTGCAGGATTTGAGTCCCTGGCGGCTTAGTGTGTTACTGATGGTAGGCTTTGTTACTTTGGTCCCAGCTCTCTGCAGGTCATTCACTAGGTCCCCCCGTGTGGTTCTGGGATTTTTGCTCACCGTTCTTGTGATCATTTTGACCCCACGGGGTGAGATCTTGCGTGGAGCCCCAGATCGAGGGAGATTATCAGTGGTCTTGTATGTCTTCCATTTCCTAATATTTGCTCCCACAGTTGATTTCTTCAAACCAAGCTGCTTACCTATTGCAGATTCAGTCTTCCCAGCCTGGTGCAGGTCTACAATTTTGTTTCTGGTGTCCTTTGACAGCTCTTTGGTCTTGGCCATAGTGGAGTTTGGAGTGTACCCCACTGTACACTAACCAGGTGAATCCTTATTGCGTGTAGATAAGGGGAGGAGAAAGGTTAAAGACGGATTTTTAAGCCTTGAAAATTGAGACATGCATTGTGTACGTGTGCAATTCAAATCAAATTAAATTGATTTGTCGAATGCTTCGTAAACAACCGGTGTAGACTAAGAGTGAAATGCTTACTTAAGTGCCCTTCCCAACAATGCAGAGAGAAAAAAATAGAGTAGTTAAAAGTAAATCATAATAATGAAAAAATAATAACACAGGGAATAAATACACATTGGGTAATGATAACTTGGCTATATACACATCTAGGTAGGGGTACAGTGACTAGGCAACGGGATAGATAATAAACAGTAACAGCAGGATGTGATGAGTCAAAAGAGATTTGTGCAAAAAGGGTCTACTAACTATTTAGCAGTCTTATAGCTTGTGGATAGAAGCTGTTCAGGATGCCTATTGGTTCCAGACTTGGTGCGTCAGTACCGCTTGCCATGTGGTAGCAGAGAGAACAGTCTATGACTTGGGTGGCTGAAGTCTTTGACCATTTTTAGGGCCTTCCTCTGACACACCGCCTGGTATAGAGGTCCTGGATGGCAGGGAGCTCGGCCCGAGTGATGTACTGTGCCGCACACACTACCCTGTGTAGCACCTTGCGGTCGGATACCAAACAGTTTCTAAATAGTGTAGCTGTAGAACCTTTAAGGATCCGAGGGCCAAAACAAAATATTTTCAGCCTCCTGAGGGGGAAGAAGCGTTGTTGTGCCCTCTTCACGACCATGTTGATGTGTGTGGACCGTGATTAGTTGCTTAGCGATGTGGACACAGAGGAACTTGAAGTTCTCAATCTGTTTCACAACAGCCCCGTTGAGGGAGAAGTTGTTGTCTCTGACCTCCTCCCTATAGGCTGTCTCATAGTTGTCAGTGTTCAGGCCTACCACCGTTGTGTAGTCTACAAACTTAATGACGGCGTTGGAGTCATGAGCAGTTGTGAGTGAACAGGGAGTACAGGAGTAGACTAAACACGATCAAATCAAATCAAATGTATTTATATAGTCCTTCTTACATCAGCTGATATCTCAAAGTGCTGTACAGAAAGCACACACCCCTGAGGGGGCCACAGTGTTGAGAGCAAGTGGGGAAGATGTGTTGTTGCCGACACTCTCCACCATCAGGAAGTCCAGGATCCAGTAGCAGAGAGAGTTGTTTAAACCCAGGGTCCTTAGCTTAGTGATGAGCTTGGAAGGCACAATGGTGTTGAATGCTGAGCTGTAGTCAATGAACAGCATTCTCACGTAGTGTGGAGTGCCACAGAGGTTGCGTCATCTGTGGATCTGTTGGGGTGGTATGTGAATTGGAGTGGGACCAGGGTGTCTGGGATGATGGTGTTGATTTGAGCCATGGCCAGCCTTTCAAAGCATTTCATGGCTACAGATGTGAGTGCTACGGGGCGATAGTCATTTAGACAGGTTATCTTGGTGTTATTGGGCACAGATACTATGGTGGTCTGCTTGAAACATGTAGGTATTACAAACTGGGTCAGGGAGAGGTTGAAAATGTCAGTGAAGACACTTGCCAGCTGGTCCGTGCATGCTCTGAGTACGCGTCCTGATAATTTGTCCTGCCCTGCGGCGTTGTGAATGTTAACTTGTTTAAAGGTCGCACTCATGCACAGTTAAGTGTTTCTAGCCTCGAAAGAACACATATAAGGGATTTAGCTCGTCTGGTAAGCTTGCGTCAATGGACAGCATGCGGCTGGGTTTCCCTTTGTAATCCATTATAGTTTACAGGCCCTGCCACATCCAACGAGCATCAGAGCCGGTGTAGTAGGATTCGATCTTGGTTCTGTATTGACACTTTGCCTGTTTGACGGTTCATCAGAGGGCATAGTGGGATTTCTTATAAGTGTCCAGATTAGTGTCCCACTCATTGAAAGTAGCAGCTCTAGCCTTTAGCTCACTGTGTATTTTTCATGTTTCCTGGCTTCTGGTTGTGATATGAATGTACAGTCAATGTGGGGACAACGTCATTGATGCACTTATTAATGAAGCCGGTGACTGATGTGGTAAATTCCTCAATGCCATCGGATGAAACCCAGAACATATTCCAGTCTGTGCCAGAGAAAGAGTCCTGTAGCTTAGCATCCGCTTCATCGGACGTATTGAACGCACTGTTACTTCCTGTTAGAGTTTTTGCTTGTAAGCAGGAATCAGGAGGATAATGTTGTGGTCAAATTTGGTAAATGGAGGACAAGGGAGAGCTTTGTATACATCTCTGTGTGTGGAGTAAAGGAGATCTATAGTTTTTACGCCTCTAGTTGCACAGGTGACATGCTGGTAGAAATGAGGAAAAATAGATTTCAGTTTTCCTGTATTAAAATCACTGGCCATTAGGAGCGGCAACTCTGGGTGAGCATTTTCTTGTTTGCTTATGGCACCATACATGGCTCTTTGAATGTGCTCTTAGTGCCAGCATCGATTTCTGGTGGTAATTAGACAGCTACGAAAACTATAGATGAAATCTATTTTGGTAAATAGTGTGGTCTACAACTTATCATGATGTATTCTAACTCAGGCGAGCAGAACCTCGAGATACTTCCTTAATATTAGAGATCGCGTACCGGTGGTTTTTAACAAAAAAATACACACCCCCTCTTCTGAGCTTTCCCAAAGCAGCCGTTCTGTCCTGCCGATGTATAGCAAAACAGCTAGATTTATATTTACCATGTCCTTGTTCAGCCATGACTCTGAGAAACATAGGATATTTCAATTCTTCAGATCACATTGATAGGATAGTCTTGGATGGAGATCATCCATTTTTTTCTCCAGTGATTGCATGTTCGCCAATAGAATGGAGGGTAGAGGGGATTTATCCCTTCTCCGTTGTAGTCTCGTCAGGTATCCCACACACCGGCCACTATAGCGCCATAGCCTCCTTCTTCGAGTGTCTGGAATTTGGGCCTGGTCCACGATAATTTGTCTTTTGCCTTCGACACATTGAAGTAGAAGTCCAAATGGAGATTAGTGATAGCTGTTCTGATGTCCTGAAGCTCTTTTCGGGTACCTCTTGGCGGAAACATTATGTACAACATTTTTTAGGACAGCGCAAAAAAAATACACAATGTAGCACAATTGGTCAGGAGCCTGTAAAACGGCCGTCATTCCCTCGTGTCATTATCATGGATAATTCAGAAGGTGAATGGGCAAGACCAAAGATTTAAGTGCCTTTGAATGGGGTATGGTAGTAGGTGCCAGGCGCACTGGTTTGAGTGTGTCAAGAACTGCAACGCTGCTGGGTTTTTCATGCTCAACAGTTTCCCGTGTATATCAAGAATGGTCCACCACCCAAAGGACATCCAGGCAACTTGACATAACTATGGGAAGCTTTGGAGTCTGCATGGCTAGCATCCCCGTTAAATGCTTTTGACACCTTATGGAGTCCATGACCTGCCGAATTGAGGCTGTTCTGAGGGCAAAAGGGGGTGCAACTCAATATTATGAAGATGTTCCTAATATTTTGCACACTTAGTGTAGAGTGAATGCTGCCACAGGGTATTCCTTAATTTCCTGTCAGAATGTTCCTTTACATACACTCAATTAGTATTTGGTAGCGTTGCCTTTAAATTGTTTCACTTGAGTCAGATGTTTTGGGTAGCCTTCTACAAGCTTCCCACAAAAAGTTGGGTGAATTTTGGCCCATTCCTCCTGGCAGACCTGGTGTAACTGAGTCAGGTTTGTAGGCCTCCTTGCTCGCACATGTTTTTTCAGTTCTGCCCACAAATGTTCTATAGGGTAGAGGTCAGGGCTTTGTGATGGCCAATCCAATACCTTGACTTTGTTGTCCTTAAGCCATTTTGCCACAACTTTGGAAGTGTGCTTGGGGGTCATTGTCCATTTGGAAAACCCATTTGCGACCAGGCTTTAACTTCCTGACTGATGTCATTGGAGTGTTGCTTCAATATATCCACAAAATTTTCCTTCCACATGATGCCATCTATTTTGTGAAGTGCACCAGTCCCTCTTGCAGCAAAGCACCCCCACAACATGATGCTGCCACGGTTGGGATGGTGTTCCTCAGCTTGCAAGCCTCCCCCTTTTTCCTCCAAACATAACGATGGTCAGTATGGCCAAACAGTTCTATTTTTGTTTCATCAGACCAGAGGACATTTCTCCAAAAAGTACGATCTTTCTCCCCATGTCCAGTTGCAAACCGTAGTCTGGCTTTTTTTATGGCGGTTTTGGAGCAGTGGCGTCTTCCTTGCTCGAATCAAATCAAGTTTTATTTGTCACATACACATGGTTAGCAGATGTTAATGAGAGTGTAGTGAAATGCTTGTGCTTCTAATTCCGATAATGCAGTAATAACCAACGAGTAATCTAACCTAACAATTTCACAACAACTACCTTGTACACACAAGTGTAAAGGGATGAGGAATATGTACATAAAGATATATGCTGAGCGGCCTTTCAGGTTATTTCGATATAGGACTCGTTTTACTGTGGATATAGGTACAATTGTACCTGTTTCCTCCAACATCTTCACAAGGTCCTTTGCTGTTGTTCTGGAATTGATTTGCACTTTTTGCACCAAAGTACGTTCATATCTAAGAGACAGAACGCATCTCCTTCCTGAACGGTATGACGGCCGCGTGATCCCATGGTGTTAATACTTGCGTACTATTGTTTGTACAGATGAACATGGTACCTTCAGGGGTTTGGAAATTGCTCCCACGGATGAATCAGACTTGTGGAGGTCTACAATTTTTTTCTGAGGTCTTGGCTGATTTCTTTTGATTTTTCCCTTGATGTCAAGCAGAGAGGCACTGAGTTTGAAGGTAGGCCTTGAACTATATTCACAGGTACACAGGCCTATCAGAAGCTTCTAAAGCCATGACATAATTTTCTGGAATTTTCCAAGCTGTTTAAAGGCACAGTCAACTTAGTTTATGTAAACTTCTGACCCACTGGAATTGTGATACAGTGAATTATAAGTGAAATAATCAGTCTGTAAACAATTGTTGGAAAAATGACTTGTCATGCACAAAGTAGATGTCCTTACTGCTTTGCCAAATCTATAGTTTTTAACAAGAAATTTGTGGAGTGGTTGAAAAACAAGTTTTAATGACTCCAACCTAAGTGTATGTAAACTTCCGATTTCAACTGTATATGCTGTTAACCAACGTATTTTTCAGTGGGCATTGCATATACTCAGTTCTTCATCCCACGATGGATATCAAAGTAGTGTAGTGGAGGTATATACACCATATCAATTAATAAGGTTTATGGAACAGATCAGAATGTTTAGCTTAAAATGTTGATAAACTATTATTTCTTCACATTTTAGGCGCAGCAATGTGTACACAGGCGTTAGGCCTACGCATGAATGCTCCAAAATGCAATTAGCAGGAAAACACCATTTTAAAATGAGCAGTTTCATGGACAGAGATGAAAATATCCGTTAGAAATTTAGAAAGAGGGGAGATCTAAAAAGATGCAACACTATCATGGCTTGCTAATATGACAAGGATAATGCCTTTGGCTCTTAGACAATGAAAGAACGTTGAACGAAAACCAATAGAACAGCAGAATGCATAGAAGGAAGTCTTTATAAAATAATTGCCTCCGTGTTTCTATAGTGGGATTTTGGCCATAGGCTACGTTGAAGCAAGTTAAGACATGCCTCATAATATGAGGTAAAACGTCCAGGTTTCAAATAATGAAGGGACAGTAAAAATGTACAGATGCTAATGATAGGCTTAAATTATAATGGTAGATGGAAAGGCTTTCCTGAAAACCTTTCTCAGTTAAATGCTAACTAGCTACAAAGTATCCTATGCTGGCAGAATGATATCATGATTATTTGCATTTATCCAGTGGCCGTTAGTTTAGCTAACTCCATCTCATGTGCAACAGAACAACCTAACCAAACAACAGTGCTAGGTGCCTGTGCACTTGAATGAAATATATATATATATTTTTTTCCCAACCTCAAAAGTGGTCTACTGATGTGGTTTAGCATGGTTATGCACTTAGAACATCCAATTTTGTATTTTTTTTTATATATACTTTCAAAAAGTGGGACTGAAACCTAAACGAAAGAGGAAACTTGTGAATTTCTGACTCAGTTGACAGCTTTCAGTGATCTGTTTCAAAAGTAGGCCTACTATTAGCCTATTTACACAGTACAGCTTGGGTTGGCCTGACTGTGAAAGACCAATATGGGAATTATTATTTTAGGTCATTCAGATTGTGTATGTCGCTGTTTCTCATATAATTTGTCACACAGGGTGCCTTTCCTTAGTTTTGGATACAAATATATATAATTTGGAGAACACCCACTTCTCCAGGCACCTGTACACTACTGGGTGACTGCTATGTTATTGTTTGAACTGCAGGTTGCAAACCGCAGGGGGAAAAAGCACATCTCTTTATTCCATCACTTACCAAAATGTACTGTAAGTATACTGACTGCAGCAGCACTCGTACTCCCCCTACTATAATGACAAATCCGATTAGTGCACTTAGAAGGTGGCACCGTGGTAGTATCTTGTCTTGTTATCCGGTTTATCTGCTTGTAATCAAATCTATACTTGGCCGTAAAGAGCATGGAATCCACAGCTGTCTCAAGTGACGATGCCTCAAAAGAGGCCCCAAAGGAGACATGCAGGATTTTGATTTTAGAGCTTTATGAGTCGATGCGACATGGAGGCAAATTCAAGATACAACCCAGCTAGCACATAACATTCTGAGAACCATATGTTTCTCAGAGCTTGGTGAGAGCGTGGTTGTCCTATGGTTATTCTGCACACAACCTTCCTACAACTTTCTGGGAATTGTTGCTTTACTTTGGAACATTCTCAGCACAATTAAGGAACTTCACAAAAAAAAAGTTATTTTCTTGGTATTTTATTACTTTAACAGAACTTTCCTAAAAGTTCAAACATGGTTACATTTAATTTACATTTTGGTAATGTTTTAGGAACTTTCTCCAACTGGTTCACCATTGGAAATGTTCCCAAATAGGTCAGTGAATGTTAAGAAACTACGTTCTACTGTGGGAATTCCAGTACTACAGTATAACATTTTCTACAGGTTCCGTCATGGTTCTATTTAAAGTCAAGTTCTCAGAATGTTCAGAGAGCGTTAAGAAACAACGTTGTTCTTTGGGAATTTCAATACTTCCGCATAATGTTTTCTGCAGTGATGTTCTCAGAACATTAAGAAAACTTTCCATGAAAACCACATGAAGACATTAGAGCATTCAAAGAATGCTCTAAGAATTGTATTTTAAAACATATACATTTGGTTCTCATCATCAACAAAACTCTCTCTATCCTCTGTCTTGTTAAGTGTGTTCAAGTGTGTTGGCTGCGCACACAGATTGGCCACACCTTATCTTGTTTCTTTTAAAATGGAGTCTTTTGGAATAGACAAAAATAAACAGCTTTAACAAGTCACGCTAGCTCCATCCTGGTGGCGCAGTGGACTAATTACATGGACAGAGAAAAGAAGATCACTGGTTTGAAACTCACTGATGCCGTGCCACAATGAAATATAAATGTTTTTGCATGATTAATGCCGAAGCAAATTGATTTCCATTTGTCCTACAGTATCTGTGCTTGGAGATCAAAAGAGTTAACCTAAGCTAGCAGTGTTATTAAAAGTCTTATTTAAACATTCAGTGAATGTTTTAAGGGAGATATTCAAAAACCTCCAAATAACCTTTACATTTTGTTCACAACATTTAGAGAATGTTAATTTCCGTTCTCAGAACGTTAATAAATCGTCCCAGGAAAATTTTCAGGGAAACATAGTTAAATGTTTTCAGAACCTCCCTGCCTCCTAAAATTTTTCCCAGAACAGGCAAAATTTTCACTTCCGTCCTAAGAATGTTTAAAAAGTGTTCAGTTTTAATGTTCAAATTACGTATGGCTTTGTTCCCAGAACCAATGGGAAACCAAAAACATACTTTCCCACAACTGAGAAGAACCATTTGAACAGTTTTCTACTATAGCATTAATGTGGTGCTTTACATTAATCTAACAATTCATAAGAGATATAGGTTGGAGCACTGCATGCCAGAATTTATGTTTTATGCATAGTAAAAACATGATATGTGCACTCAGGCTGCATTAGCTGGCCATGTATCTCATTGCTATCAGGCCAGCCTACCTAAGGGAAAGCCCACCTAATTGATAATGTCATATTTTAGTACATGTTGATTCATTTGTATTATACATGTAGTATTACACCACTTCAATCACAGCATTCTGAAAAAGGGAGTGGTCAACAGCCTATGAAGGAACATATCAAGGTGTTGGGTGATGAGGTGGAGTGAAGATTTTGTTATACTATGCTGCCCCCTGGTGTGCAGTGCAAAATAACTCAATCTGACTTCTATCACAGAGTACACCACATGTTATACTGAGAGGACATATTGAGAGAGCTTTGTCTTTAGTAGGCCTTCAACTACAGGTAGTTGCCAAAATAATATAAACATTTGTGTAAATGAGGGATACAAAGTGAATTGAAAGCAGGTGATTCCACACAGGTGTGGTTCCTGAGCTAATTAATCAATTAACATCCCATTATGCTTAGGGTCATGTATAAGAATGCTGGGTAGGTCATCATTTTTTGCTTACCATGGCTATGCTATAGGATAACAATGCCCCCATCCACAGAGCACAAGTGTTCACTGAATGGTTTGATGAACATGAAAATATGTAAACCATATGCCATGGCTGTCTCATTGTGTTCCATCCCTCCAATATAATGGTGCTCCATCCCTCCAATAGAGTTCCAGACACTTGTAGAATCTATGCCAAGGTTCATTGAAGCTGTTCTGGCTCACGGTGGTCCAGATACTTTATGTTGGTGTTTCCTTTATTTTGACAGTTACCTGTATGGTTTCTTTAAATTACATTTTTGACAGTCACTCAAAGTTTGTGTGTTCTGAGTGCAAATACAATTATTGCATATCTAGGCTGCTAATGGTGAAATGAGAATATTAAAAAAATATGTTTATTGGAACATTTTGGCTAAAGGCTTCTTAATGCATACAGAAATTAAATGGAAACAACATTGATTCAACAAGTGTGTGCCCAGTGGGTCATCACTGCAGACATGTCTGTCATTGTGTAACTTGTACTGCACCTCACTGGTAATTATTTTGGTGTTATGTACAGTAGAATGGTGTGCAATATATTATCACAGCCCCAAAAAGGCTTGTGTGGAGTCATTTGTTGGGGTGCTGTGTATATCACCTTCAACTTGTGTCCCTTCTCCTTTACTACCACTGGATGCTTCTCTGTCTCTTCCCTTTTTCACAATTTACCCATGGTTTTGATTGTCTCAGGTTTAAAAAAAAAATGTATACTCCTTTTTTCTCCCCAATTTCATGGTATCCAATTGGTAGTAGTTACAGTCTTGTCTCATCGCTGCAACTCCCGCACAGACTTGGGGAGAGGTGAAGGTCGAGAGCCATGCATCCTCCGAAACACAACCAAACCAATGCACACCCAACCTGGAAGCCAGCCACAACAATGTGTCAGAGGAAACACTGGTGAGCGTGCACTGTGCCCAGCCTGCCACAGGAGTCACTAATGCACAATAAGACAAGGATATCCCTGCCGGCCAAACCCTCCCTAACCTGGGCCAATTGTGCGCTGCCCCATGGGCCTCCCCGTCATGCCCAGCTGCGACAGAGCCTGGGCTCAAACCCAGACTCTCTGGTGGCACAGCTAGCACTGCAGTGCCTTAGACCACTGCGCCACCCAGGAGGCCTCTATCTCTGGTTTTTACACAGACTTCATGACATCGAATGCTCATTTATGTGTGCAACCCAAGTTGGGAAATTCTGGGTGACAGGGTTGAACACAGGCTCATAATTCTAGATTATGCAATCATGGCTGCCATGTTGGAATTCACAATGAAAAAAATGTTTTTATTTAACTAGGCAAGTCGGGTTAAGAACACATTCTTATTGTCAATGATGGACTAGGAATAGTGGGTTAACTGCCTTGTTTAGGGGCAGAAAGACAGATTTTTACCTTGTCAGCTCGGGGATTTGATTTTGTAACCTTTCGGTTACAAATCCAATGCTCTAACCACTAGGCTACCTATATGCATACAGAATCAAGATGAAAAATTCAGACAATCCAAGCAGTTTTCAGTAAACACATTTAATTGTTTGGTAGCAAAAACAGCACCTCAGGCAACAGTACACTGTGGGCAGCTTCTTTGGGGTCCAATAGAACACGACAGGGAAGACATGCACTTCTACTTAAGCCTAGCAGACATTTTAGACTAGTTGACCAAGAACACGGCTGCTGCACTGTTACATTCACACACTCTGAGCAACACTACTCATGAACACAACGTTATCATCCTTTTCATGCAACTGAACTCAGAGAATGGCCCTCTATACAGTTAACAGGGTTGCATAGGTTTGGACAGAATGTACTACAAGTTGCAACTTATGGTTTTGCTTATTGACTTGTGGTGTAGCAAACTGCAGGCATTTTGTTTTAGTACAGAATTAGAAAAGGCGAAAGACATACAGTATGAACAAGAAAAATATTATTTGGTCCCTTTCAAATCTTTGGTTGGATTAAAAATGTTTATTGCTAAACAGCCACATTTATATTTCTTCTCATGTAGCATTGTTGACCTTTGACTTGAATTGTTACACTGTAGTGGAATGGTGAGCAAGAGAGTAGAGAAGGGGGCAATATCCAGCCGCTCAATCATCGACCACTTCAGAGGACTCGGAAACAACTTTGCCATCCTTGGTCTCGATCATCTTGATGACAACACTCTTCTTGTTCTGGGTGGTGACGCTGGTGCCGCTGCCGCCGCCGTAGCGGCTGCCGCCGCCATAGCCGCTACCAGAGCTGTAGCTGCTGCCACCGCCGTATCCACTGCCGTATCCACCACCGTATCCGCCGGAGAAGCCACTGGAGTAGCCGCTAGTGTAGCTGCTGTTAACACTCTCAGAGGGGAAGGAGTTGTAGCTAGCTGTAAGGTGACACAGAGAGAGACAACAGGTGAGTAGGGGCTGGCTAAATATGAATATCAAGATGTTATGAATGCACCACAACACATAAGGAGAAAACACAGGGTTTTATTTGAAGAAAGCAGGTACTTACAGCTCTGTTTGGTTATGTTGATGGACTTGATACCAGTTGCTAGCCTGGTGGTGAAAAGAAGACCATTTTGAAAATGTTTGTTTTTGGTAATAAATGTCCATTATCTTATATTAAGATTACACTGTACTTTCAAATTGATGTTTCCCATTTCCATGTTTGTCAAAAGGCTCACCTGTCCTCCTCTCCTTCCAGCAGTTTCCTGTAGGTGGCGATCTCAATGTCCAGGGCCAGTTTGACGTTCATCAGGTCCTGGTATTCCCTGATCTGGCGGGCCATGTCCTGCTTGGCTCTCTGTAGGGCATCCTCCAGGTCTCTGATGCGGAGCTTGGCGTCCTTCACTGCCATCTCCCCGCGCTCCTCAGCCTCGGCGATCTGGTTCTCCAGGTTGGCACGCTAACAGAAGACAAAGACGCAGCATGTCGCTACTTCTGCTTATTATCAAATTGATAATTCCGTTGAAAAATACTCTATTCTGTCAATATCATGTGGGTCTACATGCCACCAATTTAATTCTTAGCACAGAGATTCTTTATTGTGTACCTGTCCCTTGACGGAGTCAATCTCAGACTGCAGCCTCTGGATCATACGGTTCAGGTCGGAGATCTCTGTCTTGGTGGATCTCAGGTCATCCCCATATCTGGTGGCAGATGTCTGCATCTCCTCATACTAAACATCCAACAGAGATGAGAAAGTGGATGGTTTGTTGGTAATACATGGTTAGTGTGGAAGAACCATGTGACATCAACTTATGTTCCTTTGAACCACATACAGTGTACTGAAAGGCTATTAGCAGCCCTGAACATAATCAAGAGGCCAAATATATATTTAAGCCCATTACTGTACCTTGCTCTTGTACCATGTCTCCGCCTCGGCCCGGCTCTTGTTGGCGACGTCCTCATACTGGGCGCGCACTTCCGCCACGATGGCATCCATGTCTAGGTTACGGCTGTTGTCCATCTCCACCACCACTGAGGTGTCCTTAATCTGGCACTGAAGCTCACGCAGCTCCTGGAAAGAGGGAGAAGGAGAGAGAGAGAAAAGAGAGAGACCATTAAACACTTGGCCTATTGCAGACAAGGCTTTCAGACGTCTGCCTTCCCCAGAGATAAAAACCCACCCAGATTGAGTCCATCAGTTTGACGTCAAAGTCCAGATACCAAGCAGATCCGTATGCCATAACTCAGTGAATAAATAAACCATACGCAAATACATCAGAGCAGTTGTTAGAAGCCGCCAACAACACAACTGGTTATAATAAATGAGTGTCTTATTAACAACTGAAGTAGCTAAGCGATGAGCTCAGTGCCGTACCTCCTCATAGATCTGCCTCAGGAAGTTAATTTCATCGGTCAGGCTCTCCAGCTTAGCCTCCAGCTCAACTTTGTTCATGTACGCCTCATCCACGTCCTGAGTGGATAATTCACAATCAATATGTTAGTAAAATGGCAAGACGACAATAAGAGAATGACAGAAAAACGAATGGGATCCAAACTTAAGTTTACTAACCTTCTTAATGAGCACAAAGTCATTTTCACACTCTGTACGCTTGTTGATCTCATCTTCATACCTGAGAAGATACAGAGCAATTGTTAGCTTTTTCTGATATTCATATATTCAAGATTACATTACATATTTCTATGTCATAATTATATTGTAACTATTTATTATGTGTTTTTAAAAAACATTTATTTATTTTACCAGGTAAGTTGACTGAAACACATTCTTATTTACAGCAACAACCTGTGGAATAGCTACAGGGGAGAGGAATGAGCCAATTGTAAACTGGGGATTATTATTTGACCGTGATGGTTTGAGTGCCAGATTGGGAATTTAGCCAGGTCACCGAGGTTAACACCCCTACTCTTACAATAAGTGCCATGGGACTTTTAATGACCCCAGAGAGTCAGGAGACCCATTTAACAACCCCCAGTTTCCCTCAAACACTGCCCTGGGAATTGGGATATTTTTTAGACCAGAGGAAAGAGTGCCTCCTACAGGCCCTCCAACACCACTTCCAGCATTATCTGGTCTCCCATCCAGGGACTGACCAGAACCAACCCTGCTTAGCTTCAGAAGTAAGCCAGCAGTGGTATGCAGGGTGGTATGCTCCTGGGCTATTGTGACTATCTTTACATAGGTAATGTACAATTTTCACACTAGGGGGCATAAGTGCTACATCCACAACAAATATGCGTCTGGGAATTGTTTTCTACTGTGGTATCTTGACTCCATGCCAAACTTGTGTGGTGTTTCTTTTCTTTGTGCTTTTTCTCCCGAGGACATAAATTATATGAGCACCTAAGCAGTCTGTCAGGACTGACACACTGATGTGTGCGCCATGATGCAAGTGTGTGACATGAAGCTGAAAGACATCCAGCTCTGTCATCTAAATGATTTTCACCTCCAGACATGTGAAAACAATGGACTGCAGTTCGGTGTTGTCCATCCATAGACCTGAAATGTCCTATTACTGGTGTGTCCTGTATTACTGATTAAATCAAATACTCCATGAAACTCCCTTTACTAACATGCGTTCCATGACCTTATCTCTACAGTGGTGCTATGCACTGGGACAGAAGGTCTGCTAGGTAAAAGGAGTAACATTTGTAGTCACTTCTTCTTCAAGTCTTACTCACTTGTTCTTGAAGTCCTCGACCAGACCCTGCATGTTGTGCAGGTCAGCCTCCAGCCTCATCTTGTCGTTACCCAGGCTGTCCAGCTGTCTGCGCAGGTTGGCGATGTAGGCCTCAAACATGGCATCAATGTTGGAGCGGGTGGTGGTCTGTCCCTGGAGGAGACCCCACTTGGTCTCCAGCATTTTGTTCTGCTGTTCCAGGAAGCGTACCTATGTGTAGAGAGAGGGGTAGATGTTTATGCATTTGATAGGCACACTGATCACAAGTTCGTCATATTATATTATTGCCTTTGGGACTTTTTCTGTTTTATATGAAAGAATAAAGAGAATAATCAAATTTTTGAATAAAAGGACATTAGGAACTTTGATGGTGGGCTAACATGACTCATCCATTACTATCATGTCATCCTCGTTAAATTAGGGTGTTTATTGCTTCAATTAGTGTTTGGAACATGTACGGACAGCTGACTCTGTTTTCAGGATAGACCTAGCAAGCTGTTTTTCCAAGGAAGCTATGACGTGCATCCTGACAGGAGGCAGAGGGGGCAGATGGAAAGAGCTGGTGAATTAGGCTTCCTTCATGTTTTCCTGTTTTAATAAAAGGGCAAGGTCGGGAAGTGGAGAATAGAGAGGAACAGGACAAAGATATAGGCGGGGCTTCATCCAAATGGCTAGAATGTAAATATTTGACTGTAGTATACAGGTAGGTGTTAATGGGGGAAGGCGAGAGCATGCAGGCTGACATGTTGGCTCACTAACAATAGGGTGAGAAAATAGATAGATGGCTGTCAGTGGACATTGCTGATGAATGAGCCTCAGGTGAGATCAGGAATTCTCCTAAAATGGCTGTGTCAACTGGTATTGGATAAGAGTCAATACTTAGAAATAAGTATAAAAGGGAATTGTTATCACGATAAGAAAAGAGAGTCTATTTACACATTTTTATTTCATTTCTTTGGAAACATGCAGAGGTGAAATCTCTTTCTGATTAGTTTTGCTCCTTTTTATGTAATCAATCCACTAGTGTTAGATAGAACATGAAACCAGCTGCCCTTATAAAATATTAACCCGCTGGAGCAGCCTACACATGTGGGACCGTAGAAAACTGATAGGCCAGTAGACAACTCATAAAGAAAACACCCCCCAGGCATGAATGAAAGCAAACATTGCTATCACTTGTAAATGTTATCTATTGATGTTTGACCGTGTTCAGATGTTGCCCTCCATCTATCAGTATAAGCTACCCTATCAATGAATTTCACTCCATTGTTCCAATACTTGTTAGGAATGTGAAATGTATGTAAGCATAGCAATGATGGTGATGACCAAATGCTCCTGTCTGTGTTTCAGGTGTATGGCCTTTTTTTGTCATGTCATCCAGGGTAGGGGCGGATCACATACACCCCTCTGCAGGGTCAGGGTAGCCATTCCCAAAGTAAACCAGATCACTAGCTATGAGCTATACTCTAACCAGAGACAGACACACCCTTCTGTAGAAACTCTCTCCCCCACCCCACCCTGCTGCACTTTTGTTATTCATCACTATAAAAGGACAATTACTGCAAACCATTAGATGTGAAATCTTGAGAACCCAGGGAAAATGATCACACTTAGTTAGTTTGACTGTATCTGTGCTTTATTCAATATCAGACTTTTCTACATTTCCTTCCCTTTTCCAAACTCATGAGTTTGCTTGTGCGTGTAATCAACCTAACATAATGTAACAGAGCTCTAACGGCGTGTACCAGCATTACACAATGTGGACTTTTCTATGGATCTTCTCTACTGTTCCACATTCATTACACAACAGACACCTCAGCATTCTAATGGCTAATAGAGATAGATTCATAAAACCCCACAGTACATGACTGTCTCTACTTCCCTTTTAAAATTTTCTGGCAGTTTACAAGCTCCAGGCAAACTACATTGTCAGATATCTTCATGGGTACAGAAAGACAGACAGACAGGTTACCAGGACTGACCTTGTCAATGAAGGAGGCAAAGCGGTTGTTGAGGCCCTTGATCTGTTCTTTCTCATGGGTGCGGACGATCTGGATGTTGGGGTCGATGTCCAGGTTAAGGGGGGCAAGCAGGCTCTTGTTCACTTGGACAGCAGTGATGGGGGCGTGAGAGATGCCACCCATCCCCATCCCCATCCCCATCCCCAGGCCCATGCCACCTCCATAGGCAGAAGAGCTGGAAATGTAGCTGCCGCCTCCACCACCGGCCCCGAACCCACCTCCCATGCCCCTGTTGGCCCCTCCATAGGAGCTGCGGGCGCTATAGCTCTGGCGAGAGACCCCCTGGCTAGGTCCAGAGTAGGACATGCTGCTAAAGCTGCGAGGGGCTGCCCCGGAGGAAGAGGACTTGACGGTGTAGCTGGTGGTTTTCCTGACCGACATCGTGGTTGGTGAGTGCAGGACAATAAGGGGGAGATAGAATGGCAGGCGGCTTGTCTGGAGTACTGGGGAGACCTGAGTGGATAGACAGAGAATTAGCTACAGCACTGGTTTTAAGAGCCTCCCTGGTGGGAGGGGCCAATGGCTAACTCTCATTGGCCAGGCCTCTGGGTGAATGGTAGGAGAGGGAGGAGTTGTGCAGTGTAACAGAACACTTTTAGTTTCTAACACAAGCCCACGAAACCATAACCTGGGTTTTGGAGCCTGTTAGGAAAAACACCATTTTGTAGGTATTTTGGGGTGTTTTTTTTCCCCGTGATGGAGGTACGGCATAGGGGCTGGGGCATTAGAATAACTGTTAGAATGTGACATCTGTGGTGAAATAAGAGAGCAGTATGTCCTCAGCAGGCTATTGTGTAAACAGATCTGAGGCCTTATGTCAGTCCTTACACAGCTCCTTGCTACACTTTCTGATCTATTTATGTTGTTGTACGTTCAGATATTATTGTACTTAAGTTTGGATGGTAGCACTTTACATTAATGTAAGGGTTTCGAGGCTTTATAAGTAGATTGTTAATCATTGGTTTAGTTTAAGAATCAACAATAAACAAATATTTCTTACTATCACACTATTTGCCAAGCATCAAAACTTCAACCACACAATTTCAACCAACGTCTTACTAGCCATTTTCTACAGATTTATAATGATCTATAAGTAAGTGTATCAACTGACTTATGAACCCTTTTTAATATATTTATCTGTTAGAGATATCTGAAATGAATGTTGAATGTCATGAAGTTAATCAGCCTCATATGAACTTTGTTTTACCTTTTTTTTTTAGCACTCCCTCAGCTTATTCAAATTGTCATGTAGTTGAACAGTGTCACCTCTCAGCATACAGTTGAAGTCGGAAGTTTACATACACTTAGGATGGAGTCATTAAAACTCGTTTTTCAACCACTCCACACATTTCTTGTCAACAAGCTATAGTTTTGACAAGTCGGTTAGAAGTCAGTCATTTTTCCAACAATTGTTAACAAACAGATTATTTAACTTATAATTCACTGTTTCACGATTCGAGTGGGTCAGAAGTTTACATACACTAAGTTGACTGTGCCTTTAAACAGCATGGAAAATTCCAGAGAATGATGTCATGGCTTTAGAAGATTCTGATAGGCTAATTGACATCATTCAAGTCAATTGGAGGTGTACCTGTGGATGTAGTTCAAGGCCTACCTTCAAACTCTGTGCCTCTTTGCTTGACATCGTGGGAAAATCAAAAGAAATCAGCCAAGACCTCAGAAAATAATTGTAGACCTCCACAATTCTGATTCGTCCTTGGGAGCAATTTCCAAAGGCCTGAAGGTACCACGTTCATCTGTTCAAACAATAGTACGCAAGTATAAACACCATGGGACCACACAGCCGTCATACCGCTCAGGAAGGAGATGCGTTCTGTCTCCTAGAGATTAACGTACTTTGGTATGAAAAGTGAAAATCAATCCCAGAACATCAGTAAAGGACCTTGTGGAGATGCTGGAGGAAACAGGTACAAAAGTATCTCTATCCACAGTAAAACAAGTTCAATATCGACATAACCTGAAAGGCCGCTCAGCAAGACTACGGTTTGCAACTGCACATGGGGACAAAGATCGTACTTTTTGGAGAAATACAAATAGAACTGTTTGGCCATAAGGGCCATCGTTATGTTTGGAAGAAAAAGGGGAGGCTTGCAAGGCGAAGAACACCATCCAAACCGTGAAGCACGGGGGTGGCAGCATCATGTTGTGGGGGTGCTTTGCTGCAGGAGGGACTGGTGTACTTCACAAAATAGATGGCATCATGGGGTAGGAAAATTTATGGACAATGTCCCCAAGCATACTTCCAAAGTTGTGGCAAAACGGCTTAAGGACAAGAAAGTCAAGGTATTGGAGTGGACATCACAAAGCCCTGTCCTCAATCCTATAGAAACATTTTTTAGTCAGAACTGAAAAAGCATGTGCAAGCAAGGAGGCTTTACAAACCTGATTCAGTTACACCAGCTCTGTCAGAAGGAATGGGCCAAAATTCACCCAACTCATTCTGGGAAGCTTGTAGAAGGCTACCCGAAACATTTGACCCAAGTTAAACAATTTAAAGGCAATGCTACCAAATACTAATTAAGGGTTGGTAAACTTCTGAACCATGGGGAATGTGATGAAAGAAATAAAAGCTGAAATAAATAATTCTCTCTACTATTATTCTGACATTTCACATTCTTAAAATAAAGTGGTGATCCTAACTGACCTAAGACAGGTCCTTTTTTCTAGGATTAAAAGTCAGAAATTGTGAAAAAAGGAGTTTAAATGTAGTTGGCTAAGGTGTATGTAAACCTCCGACTTCAATTTTAGCTTTGAATAGTCAAATTTGACACATGACAAGGATTCAGAAGCTTGTCAGTAAATCTCATAGAATGAAGTTGCCAAGCTGAACTATTGCTCTTTGTTTCATTACCTGGTTGCATACATGAATGAACTTGTATGAATTCCTGCTGCCAATAGGCCATGTCCTGATATCATATCACAGACACCGTTTTTTAAATTAATTGACCTCATAGACGCTTTACTATTAGTTAAATAATACCTTTATGAACCATCATGTTCTCAATCAGCAATAGTAATCTCTCAGCACAACCAGTAAAAAATGGAAACTGGGACAACCGCACCAACCGGCTAGGTTCTCATTCAAATTCCCCCAATGGGACTTGTAGTAGTATGGAGTAAGGCCTGAGGCTGCATGCATTATCTTTGTCTGAGGCAACATGTCACGGAAAACCATGTCACAATATCATGGTGATGAGATGATGATGGTTCATTAACTGTGTTGTGATTTACTGAAGACTGACAAAAGTTGCAGGCAAATAGACCTTAGTCTAGGTATAGTGCTATAGTAGCAATATGTGTGGCCTACCATAACGAGTAGGGTAATCTTTTCAGGAAGAGAATTCCAGTATTATTGAGCTGTATAACATCAATCAGCATATGCAGAGCTTTCGGAAAGTACAGACCCCTTGATATTTTCCACATTTTGTTAAGTTATAGCCTTATTCTAAAATTGATCAAATAGATTTTTTCCCCTCATCAATCTACACACAATACCCCATAATGACAAAGCAAAAATAGTTTTTTAGACATTTTTGCAAATGTATTACAAATAAGAAACTGAAATATCACATTTGCATAAGTATTCAGACCCTTTACTCAGTTCTTTGTTGAAGCACCTTTGACAGCATCAAGTCTTCTTGGGTATGACGCTACAAGCTTGGCACACCTTTATTTTGGGAGGTTTTCCCATTCTTCTCTGCAGATCCTCTCAAGCTCTGTCAGGTTGGATGGGGAGCGTTGTTGCACAGCTATTTTCAGGTCATCCAGAGATGTTCGATCAGGTTCAAGTCCGGGCTCTGGCTGGTGCACTCAAGGACATTCAGAGACTTGTCGCAAAGCCACACCCGTGTTGTCTTCGCTGTGAGCTTAGGGTCGTTGTCCTGTTGGAAGGTGAACCTTCGCCCCCAGTCTGAGGTCCTGAGCACTCTGGAGCAGGTTTTCATCAAGGATCTCTCTGTACTTTGCTCCGTTCATGTTTGCCACAATCCCGACTAGTCTTCCAGTTCCTGCCTCTGAAAAACATCCCCACAGCATGATGCTACCACCACCGTGCTTCACCGTAGAGATGGTGCCTGGTTTCCTACAGACGTGACACTTGGCATTCAGGACAAAGAGTTCAATCTTGGTTTCATCAGACCAGAGAATTTAGTTTCTCATGGTCTGAGAGTCTATAGGTACCTTTTGGCAAACTTAAAGACAGCTGCCATGTGCCTTTTACTGAGGAGTGGCTTCCGTCTGGTCACTCTACCATAGACGAGGATAGCTGTGCTGCAAGCCCGGCTTCAGACGCAATCATTAGGCAAGGGTAATTTCAGTGTAGGAAAGGATGAAACAGTGTCTGTGCCACCAGTAAGTACAGATAGTAATGTTAGTATAAATCCCCTCGCACGATTCCCGCAGCCAGACAACTTTCTCATGGCTTCTAGAGGGAAATGCTGTAGGAATGCTCAACCGGTGTCGCTCATTCAGCCGACAGAAACTTTCAACCGGTTTTCCCCATTAAACAGCAAGTCTGAGTCTGAGGCCGAGCCTTCATTTGTCTCTACTCCTCCCGCTACGGGGTCTGGGACGGCGAAGCTTCCCACCATTAGCTCTGACAAATTGAAAACCCTAGTCATTGGCGACTCCATTACCCGCAGTATTAGACTTAAAACGAATCATCCAGCGATCATACACTGTTTACCAGGGGGCAGGGCTACCGACGTTAAGGCTAATCTAAAGATGGTGCTGGCTAAAGCTAAAACTGCTGAGTGTAGAGATATTGTTATCCACGTCGGCACCAACGATGTTAGGATGAAACAGTCAGAGGTCACCAAGCGCAAAATAGCTTCAGCGTGTAAATCTGCTAGAACGATGTGTCAGCATTGAGTAATTGTCTCTGGCCCCCTCCCAGTTAGGGGGAGTGATGAGCTCTACAGCAGAGTCTCACAACTCAATCGCTGGTTGAAAACTGCCCCTCCCAAAATATAGAATTTGTAGATAATTGGCCCTCTTTCTGGGACTCACCCACAAACAGGACCAAGCTTGGCCTGCTGAGGAGTGACGGACTCCATCCTAGCTGTTAGCCAGCCTGCCAGCTTAGTGGAGTCTGCCACTAGCACAGTCAGTGTAGTCAGCTCAGCTATCCCCATTGAGACCGTGTCTGTGCCTCGACCTAGGTTGGGCAAAACTAAACATGGCGGTGTTTGCCTTAGCAATCTCACTAGGATAAAGACCTCTTCCATTCCTGCCATTATTGAAAGAGATTGTGATACCTCACATCTCAAAATAGGGCTACTTAATGTTAGATCCCTAATTTCAAAGGCAGTTATAGTCAATTAACTAATCACTGATCATAATCTTGATGTGATTGGCCTGACTGAAACATGGCTTAAGCCTGATGAATTTACTGTGTTTAATGAGGCCTCACCTCCTGGTTACACTAGTGACCATATCCCCCGTGCATCCCGCAAAGGCGGAGGTGTTGCTAACATTTACGATAGCAAATTTCAACAAAAGAAAATTACGTTTTCGTCTTTTGAGCTTCCAGTCATGAAATCTATGCAGCCTACCCAATCACTTTTTATAGCTACTGTTTACAGGCCTCCTGGGCCATATACAGCGTTCCTCACTGAGTTCCCTGAATTCCTATCGGACCTTGTAGTCCTAGCAGATAATATTCTAATTTTTGGTGATTTTAATATTCACATGGAAAAGTCCACAGACCCACTCCAAAAGGATTTCGGAGCCATCATCAACTCGGTTTTGTTGAACAAAAACATCCGTTTTGTCCAACATGTCTCTGGACCTACTCACTGTCACAGTCATACTCTGGACCTAGTTTTGTACCATGGAATAAATGTTGTGGATCTTAATGTTTTTTCCTCATAATCCTGGACTATCGGACCACCATTTTATTACGTTTGCAATCGCAACAAATCATCCCAGACCTCAAACAAGGAGCATCAAAAGTCATGCTATAAATTCTCAAGACAACACAAAGATTCCTTGATGCCCTTCCAGACTCCCTCTGCCTACCCAAGGACGTCAGAGGACAAAAATCAGTTAGCCACCTAACTGAGGAACTCAATTTAACCTTGCGCAATACCCTAGATGCAGTTGCACCCCTAAAAACTAAAAACATTTGTCATAAGAAACTAGCTCCCTGGTAATACAGAAAATACCCGAGCTCTGAAGCAAGTTTCCAGAAAATTGGAACAAAAATGGCGCCACACCAAACTGGAAGTTTTCCGACTAGCTTGGAAAGACAGTACCGTGCAGTATCAATGAGCCCTCACTGCTGCTCGATCATCCTATTTTTCCAATTTAATTGAGGAAAATAAGAACAATCCAAGATTAATTTTTTATACTGTCGCAAAGCTAACTAAAAAGCAGCATTCCCCAAGAGAGGATGGCTTTCACTGCAGCAGTAATAAATTCATGAACTTCTTTGAGGAAAAGATCATGATCATTAGAAAGCAAATTACGGACTCCTCTGTAAATCTGCGTATTCCTCCAAAGCCACAGTTGTCCTGAGTCTGCACAACTCTGCCAGGACCTAGGATCAAGAGAGACACAAGTGTTTTAGTACCATATCTCTTGACACAATGATGAAAATAATCATGGTCTCTAAACCTTCAAGCTGCATACTGGACCCTATTCCAACTAAACTACTGAAAGAGCTACTTCCTGTTCTTGGCCCTGCTATGTTGAACATAATAAATGGCTATCTATCCACCGGATGTGTACGAAACTCACTACAAGTGGCAGTAATAAAGCCTCTCTTGAAAAAGCCAAACCTTGACCCAGAAAATATTAAAAAACGAATCGACCTATATCAAATCTTCCATTCCTCTCAAAAAAAAATTAAAAAGCTGCCTGCTCACTGCCTTCCTGAAGACAAACAATGTATACGAAATGATTCAGTCTGATTTTAGACCCCATCATAGCACTGAGACTGCACTTGTGAAGGTGGTAAATTACATTTTAATGGCGTCAGACCGAGGCTCTGTATCTGTCCTCGTGCTCCTAGACCTTAGTGCTGCTTTTGATACCATCGATCACCACATTATTTTGGAGAGATTGGAAACCCAAATTGGGCTACATGGACAAGTTCTGGCCTGGTTTAGATCTTATCTGTCGGAAAGATATCAGTTTGTCTCTGTGAATGGTTTGTCCTCTGACAAATCAACTGTAAATTTCGGTGTTCCTCAAGGTTCCGTTTTAGGACCACTATTGTTTTCACTATATATTTTACCTCTTGGGGATGTCATTCAAAAACATAATGTTCACTGCTATGCGGATGACACACAGCTGTACATTTCAATGAAACATGGTGAAGCCCCAAAATTGCCCTCGCTAGAAGCCTGTGTTTAAGACATAAGGAAGTGGATGGCTGCAAACTTTCTATGTTTAAACTCGGACAAAACAGATATACTTGTTCTAGGTCCCAAGAAACAAAGAGATCTTCTGTTAAATCTGACAATTAATCTTGATGGTTGAACAGTCGTCTCAAATATAACTGTGAAGGACCTCGGCGTTACTAGGACCTCGGCGTCACTAGAATTTCTAAGCAAACAGCTGGAGGCAGAGCTCCATTTTTATAGAATGGTCTGCCTACCCATGTGAGAGACGCAGACTCGGTCTCAACCTTTAAGTCTTTACTGAAGACTCATCTCTTCAGTGGGTCATATGATTGAGTGTAGTCTGGCCCAGGAGTGTGAAGGTAAACGGAAAGGCTCTGGAGCAACAAACCGCCCTTGCTGTCTCTGCCTGGCCGGTTCCCCTCTCTCCACTGGGATTCTCTGCTTCTATCGTTATTTTCAAGGGCTGAGTCACTGGCTTACTGGTGCTATCCCATGCCGTCCCTGGGAGGGGTGCGTCACTTGAGTGGGTTGAGTCACTGACGTGATCTTCCTGTCTGGGTTGGCGCCCCCCCCCTTGGGTTGTGCCGTGGCGGAGATCTTTGTGGGCTATACTCGGTCTTGTCTCAGGATGGTAAGTTGGTGGTTGAGGATATCCCTCTAGTGGTGTAGGGGCTGTGCTTTGGCAAAGTGGGTGGGGTTATATCCTTCCTGTTTGGCCCTGTCTGGGGGTATCATCGGATGGGGCCACAGTGTCTCCTGACCCCTCCGGTCTCAGCCTCCAGTATTTATGCTGCAGTAATTTATGTGTCGGGGGGCTAGGGTCAGTTTGTTATATCTGGAGTATTTCTCCTGTCTTGTCTGGTGTCCTGTGTGAATTTAAGTATGCTCTCTCTAATTCTCTCTTTCTTTCTCTCTCTCGGAGGACCTGAGCCCTAGTACCATGCCTCAGGAATACCTGGCATGATGACTCCTTGCTGTCCCCAGTCCACCTGGCCGTGCTGCTCCTCCAGTTTCAACTGTTCTGCCTGCCTGCGGCTATGGAACCCTGGCCTGTTCACCGGGCGTGCTACCTGTCCCAGACCTGCTGTTTTCAACTCTCTAGAGATAGCAGGAGCGGTAGAGATACTCTTAATGACCGGCTATGAAAAGCCAACTGACATTTACTCCTGAGATGCTGACTTGCTGCACACTCGACAACTACTGTGCTTATTATTATTTGACCATGCTGGTCATTTATGAACATTTGAACATCTTGGCCATGTTCTGTTATAATCTCCACCTGGCATAGCCAGAAGAGGACTGGCCACCCCTAATAGCCTGGTTCCTCTTTAGGTTTTTTCCTAGGTTTTGGCCTTTCTAGGGAGTTTTTCCTAGCCACCGTGCTTCTACACCTGCATTGCTTGCTGTTTGGGGTTTTAGGCTGGGTTTCTGTACAGCACTTTGAGATATCAACTGATGTAAGAAGGGCTATATAAATAAATGTGATTTGATTTTGAAATAATTAAATTTTCAAAATTTCTAAAAACTGTTTTCCATTCGTCATTATGGGGTATTGTGTAGATTGCTTAGGATTTTTTAATTTTTTATTTTATAATAAGGCATGTAGGCAGGTAACAAAATGTGGAAAAAGTCAAGGGGTCTGAATACTTTCCGAAGGCACTGTATGTTATGTCAAGAGAGAGGCTAGCATTTGACTGTTTTTACAGAGGTCTCTGTTGGGTGTGACCATTTGTGGTAATAAATCATTTGTGATCATACACAATACTTTGGCACTGTTTCCCCTCTCACCTCACCTTTCCTCTCCAGTCTCAGAGTGAGTCACGACTCCTTGAGCCAAACCCTCCATTCCCTCTCTTCCCGCCAACGAATCCCTTGCCCTTGCCCTTGTCATTGCCATGGAAACCTTGAGAAATACATTATGGACTCCCTCACTCTCTTGAAATAGATCCAAGTGTGTGAGCTGTGTGACTGGAATGTCCACAGACTGTTAAACTGTTTTACATACCATGAACAAAGCATGTGAGTGACAATATTGACACACTGTTGTCAATGCAAGAGCCATATACAAATCTTGAAATATATTCATTGAAGCACCTTAGAATTTATTTTTGGGCACTTACTACCTTTTCAGATTAGCATGGGATGTGGTTATCAGTTGACCCTATTGCTTTCAAAACAGTTGACCTATTCATTCCAAACTTGCATCAGAACGTGCTCTACTTAAGCAATAAGGCACGAGGGGGTGTGGAATATGGCCAATGTACCACGGCTGAGGGCTGTTCTTAGCACGACAGATCGTGGAGTGCCTGGACACAGCCCTTAGCAGTGGTATATTGGCCATACACCACAAACCCCCGAGGTGCCTTATTGCTATTATAATCTTGTTATCAATGTAATTAGAGCAGTAAAAATACATGATTTGTCATACCCATGGTATACGTTCTGATATACCACGGCTGTCAGCCAATCAGCATTCAGGGCTCTAACCACCCAGTTTGTAATAATCAATTTATCACCTGATCTAATCACCTTTCACCTTATTTGGCCTCAAAAGTGTCAGTGAAGTATTTATGACCACTCCTTTCTAATCTGTACATCAGGGAACAACACAGAGGATCCCTTTTCTACAGTCTGAAGAATCTCTGTCCCTCCCCGTGCAGTGCGCACACTATGATGATTACTTCATCAACTGTGTTTACCTCAGTTGTCTTAGGCTGGTATCTATTAGATAACCTCCTAGCTACAGGCTTACTGAAGAGTTCATCTCTCGGGATTGATTCTCGTGGACAGATGACACGGCAAGAATCTGTCAAGGCTCATGTAGAATTATGTGATTACGAGCAGCTGTAGTTGCTAGTTTTTCGTTTTTGCCATTGATTATTTGGATGAATCGGGATTGGGTGAAGGCAGTGCTTAAACTGGTGCAGTTATTTTCAAGCCATTGTGCAGATGATAAACGGTTTCCAAGGGTTTGTCCGAGAGTTTCCATTTGCGAGGAAGGAGACTTCACTTCCTTCCTTTGCACAAAGGTAATCACAATTGTTAATGGCATTCCAGCCAGAAGTTAAAGAGGAAATGACAATCTTTCGCAAGCATATTTGACTTCTGGCTAACCGAGATTACTGAAGAATCATCTAATTTGAAATCATGTAAAGTGGTCGTTTTACATACAGACCACTTTACAGAGAGATCATGTGGGCATTCAAGCTTTGTATGCAGTCAGCTCTGGGTAAAAGGGCAGTAAGAAATATCTCTCTCAACCTTTGACCCCCACAGAGGACCCAGAAAGGGTGTGTCTAGATCTGGGTGTGTCTGTGTATGTTGTGGAACTTGTGCAACTCCCTCAGGTCATAAATGCTTTAATCCAATGAATTGTTTTAGAATAAGGGGGTGGAGATTGAATCTCATTACCAGAAATATGAGCAAAATAGGTGTTGACAAATTTATGAGGATTTATTCAGTTGTGGTGCTTTCACAAACATTTTTCTTTATTGAGGACATCAGATGCTCTGTGGTGAAATATCAGTTCCAAGCAAAACCCAGACCACTTTCAATGTGCAAACACAACCATAATAGATTGATGTCAATATGGTGTTTATGTTTTGTTCGACTGTTGTTAAACTATTGTTCAATTATTGTCATGTTTATTGTTGGTACTCAAGTAGCCATCGCTGACAATACATGTGCATGACCTAAGAGTTGTAAGGCCATTGTAAAGCAATTGCTCTGCACCATACTTCAAACTGCTGAAATGCGACCCCGTCTCTAAAATTGCACATACCCTTTTCTTACTGCACTTTCACCCATTTGTCTGGTTCTTAGATCCTGTTTGGAGACATAAGGTTAACCACATCCCCAACCTCAAGTTAAGGAAATAAATAACATGTGTATCAATGGAAAAGCATGGTCCTACAGCGCTGAGCCCGCTTGAACATGGCCTGCAAAATGGGTTTTTAACTCCAGTTTTGCTAAAACATTCTCTTTCTCTCTCCCATGCGGGAGCATTTTCTGTTCAGTGAAAACAGACTCTTTATGTGAAAGATGTGTGTGGGGCTTTTGTTTGCTGCAATTTCTGCTGGTCTTTGAGGATCTTTCTTTCACTTTCATGAAACTCTGTGCTGTCCTGCAGTGATCCTTTTCTAAGGGCTTTTCCTCTCACTGCCTTCGCTGCCACACCCACTGTCGTTATGGCAACAGTGTTACCACAGATCACTGATGACTTTGCCAGATACTCTTGCCATACTCTTGCCATGGAAAGTTGAGGGATGTTGCCATGGATACTGGGATAAGTATAGCCATACAATGTGTTATCACTTGTGAGGATATACCGCAAAACTGCATGCATAGTGCATCATTTGTGACTAAAGTTTGCTTGACGATTTGAACAGTGCAAACTCATTCAAAGACATACAAATGCATGCAGCAAGGAAATGCCTGCAAATACAAAAATTGTAGTTCACCAACAAATGTAAATATTGACAGTACATCCTCCTGGCACACTTTCTATGCAGGAACACCTCCCCTTCCCATTAGACTAAACACACCTGTAGTCTACAGTTTGTGATTTTCTAGCCATCAGGTTTATGTAGTAAAATATTAAAGAAGTATGAATTGTAGTCCACTTCCTATTCCCTGTCCTTAATCAAACTCATTGATTTAGTTTATGTGTCTGTTATCATTTTTTATTTATTTATTTTTTACATCTGGCAACAAAACATGGAGCTCTACAAAGGTAATCAACCAACTCTTCATTATCATCAATCCATTTCATCACATAATAAAAACATGATCTCAAATGTGAAAGTTGTATTCCAACCTCCTGATGCAAAAACAATAAGTAGTTCAGACCACAAATCATCATCTCAGAGCTGCCCAGACATATAATTCAGTAGGAGTTCAATAGGACTGGTTACAAAATCTGATTTTTCTATTGGATTCTATCCTATAGGATTTCTTTTTATAGGATCATATGCGATTCCAATACAAGAATCCAGACGGGTTCCAAAATCTGCTAGGATTTTTCTACTAGGGATCTACCAGATATCATGAAAAAAGGTATTGACTTGCCTATAGAGAGGCAAATATACTACTGTTTAAAAGTTTGGGGCCACTTAGAAATGTCCTTGTTTTTGAAAGAAAATCATATTTTTTGTCCACTAAAATAACATTAAATTGATCAGAAATACAGTGTAGACATTATTAATGTTGTAAATGACTATTATAGCTGGAAACGGCAGATTTTTAATGGAATATCTACATAGGTGTACAGAGGCCCATTATCAGCAACCATCACTCCTGTGTTCCAATGGTACGTTGTGTTAGCGAATTCAAGTTTATAATTTTAAAGGGCTAATTGATCATTAGAAAACCCTTTTGCAATTATGTTAGCACAGCTGAAAAATGTTGTTCTGATTAAAGAAGCAATAAAACTGGCCTTCTTTAGACTAGTTGAGTATCTGGAGCATCAGCATTTGTGGGTTTGATTACAGGCTCAAAATGGCCAGAAACAAAGAACTTTCATCTGTAACTCATCAGTTTATTCTTGTTCTGAGAAATGAAGGCTATTCCATGTGAGAAATTGCCAAGAAATTGAAGATCTCGAACAAACTGTGTACTACTCCCTTCACAGAACAGCTCAAACTGGCTCTAACCAGAATAGACAGAGGAGTGGGAGGCCACGGTGCACAACTGAGCAAGAGGATAAGTACATTAGAGTGTCAGATCTCAGATTGGCCAATAAAAAGAAAATATTAAGATGGGCAAAAGAGCACAGACACTGGACAGAGGAAGATTGGAAAAAAGTGTAATGGACAGAAGAATCTACCTTTGGTGTTCGGATCACAAAAAAGAACATTTGTGAGATGCATACAAAATGAAAAGATGAAAGGAGTGCTTGACAATTACATATTGATAATTGCCACCTTGTCCAACAGAGATTTACATGGTAATCAAAACATCATGCCAGGGTTAGCCTACATGAAACACAGCCCTTATTTTAAGTGCTTCTAAAATTCTCTATGGGAAAAATTAATGGTGGAAAAACTATTGGAACCATTCCCCTGTTTGACCGCTAGGTTTAATTTTATGGTTATTATGACACCTCCACTGTGGGGCTCTTTTGGCATCTGATTGGGGTGATAAAATCCTACAAAACCTATATGATAGATGTACTTTTAATACCATCTGTCTGAATATTTCAAGACATGGCACATGAGGGTGCAGTGAGATAGATACCTGATTGGGTTAGAGGATACTTTTCTCATCAATCAGCTTGAAAAAGTACACTTAAAAATTGGAAGTCAACCAATCCTCTATCATTAACAATGTTGAATGTGTGTGGTTGACAGAAATGAAAAAGGTGCCCTTTGAGGCCATGTGGTGGAGAGTGGCTGTGTGAGCAGGTGGGTCTTGGCAGGGGTGATGTTGTGGATGTTTGTGTGCGTCTGTATGTAGTCGTTTGTATGTAGATTTTTTATTTTGTAAAATAATATATATATATATATATATATATATATATATATATATACACAGTGCCAGTCAAAAGTATGGACACACCTACTCATTCAAGGATTTTTCTTTATTTTTACTATTTTCTACATTGTAGAATAATAGTGAAGACATCAAAACTATGAAATAACACACATTTCTGTTTGAAAAGACTGATATTTCTGCCTGTTTTTGTGGGATGGAGTTTGTGACATCACCAGGTGGCAAATTAGTTAATAGACCAATAAGAAAGAGAGTTCCAAAACTTTCTGCTTTGCTAGCAAAATTATTGCTTGAGAAACTGCTCTATGCAAAGAAACTATTTTTGTTTCTTTTTGACCGTTGTTTTCTATTACAATCACAGTAAGCTACTTAATTGTAACCCAGGAATAATTTGATGTTGAGATTAAAAACTGCTGTATTGGACCTTTAAGGAAGAGTGTTCAAGTAAAACCTACATCAAGGCCCTCAAGATGTGGAAAACGTTCAATGTTATACAATCACAAAATTGACTCATATTGTCAATTTTATAAACCACTTTTCCACTGGTAGTGTATTTTCTTCCAAAATGTATACAAGGATTCTCACAAAATGAGCAACATGCTTATTAGTCATCGTGAGGAGGGCTCTTCGAGAACATTAAGGTGAACAGATGTGGTTTATCCATAAACTGTAAGGGTTTATCACTGACTTTCAATACAGCTTATTGCATTACTGTGGTTAAAGTAACCTCATTTGAAGTTAGGAGGATAAGTTCTATGTTAAATAAATGGAAATGTAATTCTCCCCAGAGAGCATCAAATGTTGAAGTTTTACTTCCAGAAGCCTGTGGGACATTGAAAAGAAAAGCATAGTGGATGACTTTGGCTTCAAGCCTTGGATAGCATAAAGAGTATTTGACCGATCCCTCCAACTTTATTTCATAATAAATCACTATGCACTGACAGATCACTTTGGATGTTGGGTGTGTATGTGTCTGGGGTTGTGAATGGGGGCAGGTGCACTGCTGGCGAGTGTGCATATGTGTGTGTATCAACAACGTGGTCTTAGGGCAATTCGTATTATTCTGTATGTAAATCTGTGACACTCCATTTAGTATGATAAATTACTTTACGTTCGGTTACATTATGAATAGAATACCTATCATACATATGGATTATAGGACATAGTGTCATACTTCTTACCCGTTCGCACAATAGTATATGAATTGGCTGAAGTAACTAATATAAATCTTGGAGGACGTATAGTATTATATGTCTTTCTCTGAGACCAGGTTGCTTGTTGCGCTGTAACAACAAAGGAGAACTGCAGGGTGTATTTACGTTGGAGCTCAGGGGAACTAACGGCAAATGTTAGGATCATTTACGTAAAAGGTTAGGAGAACTAAAATGACAAAGATTAGGTGAATTTAGGTAGCAGGTTAGGTGAATTGTGTTACATTTTAGAAGTAGGGTTAGGGGGAAGGGTTAGCTGAAATGCTACATGATACGTAAAGTGTGTTTCGTATGCCTCTGAGACCAGCCTGGTATCAAAGAGGTACAATAATCTTTTCAACAGGACTCTAAAATGTCCTATCAGTCTTGACAGTTGCACCTTTTCTTATCGCTGAGCTAGTCCATTACTCATAGTGGTGATGCTCACAGACGTGTGAGAGATTCATTCATAAAAACAGCCGGTCTGTGAAGTAATCATAGGGTACAGTAGCTACCGTGAGATATCTTCTACAGACATGACTCACACATTGCACCTATCATGATGAAGGACAGTTGCCGAATCCCTTGGCACCTTGATATATATAGACATGGGAGGTGATATCTCTCTGTCTCTGGCTTCCCCACTACCTTCATTGCTTCCTACCCACCCACCCACACACACACCTACTCACCCTAAGACCCTGACTATGAGACATACCCTACCATATAGTTGTTGTAAAATGTGCAGGTTCAGATTACAGGTTTCCGGAATGAGTGTTTCCCAACACTGTGTGTACTTACGCACATACAAACAAAGACATACACTCTTGTCACCCATCGAGATTGTCTCACCACAATCCCATATTGAATCTGTGGGTGACAGTTGAGTGGCTGTGTCTTTAGCCTTTGGTCGTTACTAGTCACACTTTCTGTCTGTGAGGCACAGTCAACATGTGGTTGCCAATAGGTACATCTAGAAGACATGATTATAATTATACATTGTAATCCAGTAAATCATGTCTTGAAGCTGATGTCCCTGTAAAATGCTCAGAATCACATTCCAGAGAGATTAGCAGCATGTATTTTACAGTTCAATGTCATAATTAAAGACAACAGAAATTGATCAGAATACATTTTGTCTCAATGTTGAAATGAATGCACTGCATATTAGTCCGTGTTTTACGTTGTAGTTTGAGTAAATAAAGCAGGGAGGTGATGTTAGCTGGGGCGTATGCTTTCCAGCTAAATGATATTATAAGTATAATATGTGACCTCATGAGCTTGACATTTTTATTTGAGTTTTATTTCACCTTTTTTTAACCAGGAAGGATAGTTGAGAACAAGTTCTCATTTACAACTGCAACCTGGCCAAGATAAAGCAAAGCAGTGCGACACAAACAACAACACAGAGTTACATATGGAATAAACAAACATGCAGTCAATAATACAATAGAAAATGTCTATATACAGTGTGTGCAAATGAGGTAGGATAAGGGAGGTAAGGCAATAAATAGGCCATAGTGGCAAAATAATTACAATATAGCAGTTAAACACTGGAGTGATAAATGTGCAGAAGATGAGTGTGCAAGTAGAGATACTGGGGCACAAATTAGCAAAATAAATCAAATAAATAACAGTATGGGGGATAAGGTAGTTGGATGGGCTATTTACAGATGGGCTATGTACAGGTGCGGTGATCTGAGAGCTGCTCGGACAGCAGGTGCTTAAAGTTTGTGAGGGAGATATGAGTCTCCAGCTTCAATGATTTTTGCAGTTAGTTCCAGTCATTGGCAGCAGAGAACTGGAAGGAAAGGCGGCCAAAGGAAGAATTGGCTATGGGGGTTTGTACAGTGCCTTGCGAAAGTATTCGGCCCCCTTGAACTTTGCGACCTTTTGCCACATTTCAGGCTTCAAACATAAAAAACAGTATTTTTTTGTGAAGAATCAACAACAAGTGGGACACAATCATGAAGTGGAACGACATTTATTGGATATTTCAAACTTTTTTAACAAATCAAAAACTGAAAAATTGGGCGTGCAAAATTATTCAGCCCCCTTAAGTTAATACTTTGTAGCTCCACCTTTTGCTGCGATTACAGCTGTAAGTCGCTTGGGGTATGTCTCTATCAGTTTTGCACATCGAGAGACTGAAATTTTTTCCCATTCCTCCTTGCAAAACAGCTCGAGCTCAGTGAGGTTGGATGGAGAGCATTTGTGAACAGCAGTTTTCAGTTCTTTCCACAGATTCTCGATTGGATTCAGGTCTGGACTTTGACTTGGCCATTCTAACACCTGGATATGTTTATTTTTGAACCATTCCATTGTAGATTTTGCTTTATGTTTTGGATCATTGTCTTGTTGGAAGACAAATCTCCGTCCCAGTCTCAGGTCTTTTGCAGACTCCATCAGGTTTTCTTCCAGAATGGTCCTGTATTTGGCTCCATTCATCTTCCCATCCATTTTTACCATCTTCCCTGTCCCTGCTGAAGAAAAGCAGGCCCAAACCATGATGCTGCCACCACCATGTTTGACAGTGGGGATGGTGTGTTCAGGGTGATGAGCTGTGTTGCTTTTACGCCAAACATAACGTTTTGCATTGTTGCCAAAAAGTTCAATTTTGGTTTCATCTGACCAGAGCACCTTCTTCCACATGTTTGGTGTGTCTCCCAGGTGGCTTGTGGAAAACTTTAAACGACACTTTTTATGGATATCTTTAAGAAATGGCTTTCTTCTTGCCACTCTTCCATAAAGGCCAGATTTGTGCAATATACGACTGATTGTTGTCCTATGGACAGATTCTCCCACCTCAGCTGTGGATCTCTGCAGTTCATCCAGAGTGATCATGGGCCTCTTGGCTGCATCTCTGATCAGTCTTCTCCTTGTATGAGCTGAAAGTTTAGAAGGACGGCCAGGTCTTGGTAGATTTGCATTGGTCTGATACTCCTTCCATTTCAATATTATCACTTGCACAGTGCTCCTTGGGATGTTTAAAGCTTGGGAAATCTTTTTGTATCCAAATCCGGCTTTAAACTTCTTCACAACAGTATCTCGGACCTGCCTGGTGTGTTCCTTGTTCTTCATGATGCTCTCTGCGCTTTTAACGGACCTCTGAGACTATCACAGTGCAGGTGCATTTATACGGAGACTTGATTACACACAGGTGGATTGTATTTATCATCATTAGTCATTTAGGTCAACATTGGATCATTCAGAGATCCTCACTGAACTTCTGGAGAGAGTTTGCTGCACTGAAAGTAAAGGGGCTGAATAATTTTGCACGCCCAATTTTTCAGTTTTTGATTTGTTAAAAAAGTTTGAAATATCCAATAAATGTCGTTCCACTTCATGATTGTGTCCCACTTGTTGTTGATTCTTCACAAAAAAATACAGTTTTATATCTTTATGTTTGAAGCCTGAAATGTGGCAAAAGGTCGCAAAGTTCAAGGGGGCCGAATACTTTCGCAAGGCACTGTATTTTGGCGGTAAGCAAATTGGAGTGGGTCTAGGGTGTCAGGTAGGGTGGAGGTGATATGGTCCTTGACTAGTCTCTCAAAGCACTTCATGATGACGGAAGTGAGTGCTACGGGGCGGTAGTCGTTTAGCTCAGTTACCTTAGCTTTCTTGGGAACAGGAACAATGGTGGCCCTCTTGAAGCATGTGGGAACAGCAGACTGGGATAGGGATTGATTGAATATGTCCGTAAACACACCAGCCAGCTGGTCTGCGCATGCTCTGAGGGCGCGGCTGGGGATGCCGTCTGGGCCTGCAGCCTTGCGAGGGTTAACACGTTTAAATGTTTTACTCACCTCGGCTGCAGTGAAGGAGAGGCCGCATGTTTTGGTTGCAGGCCGTGTCAGTGGCACTGTATTGTCCTCAAAGCGGGCCAAAAAGTTATTTAGTCTGCCAGGGAGCAAGACATCCTGGTCCGTGACGGAGCTGGTTATCTTTTTGTAATCCGTGATTGACTGTAGACCCTGCCACACACCTCTTGTGTCTGAGCCGTTGAATTGAGATTCTACTTTGTCTCTATACTGACGCTTAGCTAAGTTCCTCGGCGTACACATCACAGACAAACTGAATTGGTCCACCCACACAGACAGCATTGTGAAGAAGGCGCAGCAGCGCCTCATCAACCTCAGGAGGCTGAAGAAATTTGGCTTGTCACCAAAAGCACTCACAAACTTCTACAGATGCACAATCGAGAGCATCCTGGCGGGCTGTATCACCGCCTGGTACGGCAACTGCTCCGCCCACAACCGTAAGGCTCTCCAGAGGGTAGTGAGGTCTGCACAACGCATCACCGGGGGCAAACTACCTGCCCTCCAGGACACCTACACCACCCGATGTTACAGGAAGGCCATAAAGATCATCAAGGACAACAACCACCCGAGCCACTGCCTGTTCACCCCGCTATCATCCAGAAGGTGAGGTCAGTACAGGTGCATCAAAGCTGGGACCGAGAGACTGAAAAACAGCTTCTATCTCAAGGCCATCAGACTGTTAAACAGCCACCACTAACATTTAGTGGCTGCTGCCAACACACTGACTCAACTCCAGCCACTTTAATAATGGGAATTGATGGGAAATGATGTAAAATATATCACTAGCCACTTTAAACAATGCTACCTAATATAATGTTTACATACCCTACATTATTAATCTCATATGTATACGTATATACTGTACTCTATATCATCTACTGCATCTTTATGTAATACATGTATCACTAGCCACTTTAACTATGCCACTTTGTTTACATACTCATCTCATATGTATATACTGTACTCGATACCATCTACTGTATCTTGCCTATGCCGCTCTGTACCATCACTCATTCATATATCTTTATGTACATATTCTTTATCCCCTTACACGTGTGTGTATAATACAGTAGTTTTGGAATTGTTAGTTAGATTACTTGTTGGTTATTACTGCATTGTCGGAACTAGAAGCACAAGCATTTCGCTACACTCGCATTAACATCTGCTAACCATGTGTATGTGACAAATAAAATTTGATTTGATTTGACCAGTGAGATATACCTGCTGGAGCGCGTGCTACGGGTGGGTGCTGCTATGGTGACCAGTGAGCTGACATAAGGCTGGGATTTACCTAGCAAAGACCTGGAGCCAGTGGGTTTGGCAACGAATATGAAGCGAGGGCCAGCCAACGAGAGCATACAGGTCGCAGTGGTGGGTAGTATATGGGGCTTTGGTGACAAAACGAATGGCACTGTGATAGACTGCATCCAATTTGTTGAGTGGAGTGTTGGAGGCTATTTTGTAAATGACATCCCCGAAGTCAAGGATCGGTAGGATAGTCAGTTTTACGAGGGGATGTTTGGCAGCATGAGTGAGGGATGCTTTGTTGCTAATAGGAAGCCGATTCTAAATGTTATTTTGGATTGGAGATGCTTAATGTGAGTCTGGAAGGAGAGATTACTGTCTAACCAGGCACCTAGGTATTTTAAGTTGTCCACATATTCTAAGTCAGAGCCATCCAGAGTAGTGATGCTGGACAGGCGGGCAGGTGTGGGCAGCGATTGGTTGAAGAGCATGCATTTAGTTTTCCTTACATTTTAGAGCAGTTGGAGGCCATGGAAGGAGAGTTGTATGGCATTGAAGCTCGTCTGGAGGTTAGATAACACAGTGTCCAAAGAAGGGCCAGATGTATACTGAATGGTGTTGTCTGCGTAGAGGTGGATCAGAGAATCACCAGCAGCAAGAGGGACATCATTGATGTATACAGAGAAAAGAGAGAAAAGAGAAAAGAGACTGCCAGAGGTCTGGAAAACAGGCTCTCCGACATGATGCAAGTCAAACTGAGGAGAGAGACTGCTCTATTCGTCATAATATGGTTCCCGGTCTGAGAATTAACGACAGTAACAACAGTTTAGAAAAGTTACTATTACTGTGCATTTTCCTTTAAAGCTAGAATCCTTAGTTACTACACCCATTTTTGGACTATAATATATATATATATATATATATATATATATATATATATATATATATATATATACACACACACATACAGCATCATTTGTTTTTCAATAGGACAATGAATGACCCAACACACCTCCAGGCTGTGTAAGAGCAATTTGACCAAGAAGGAGAGTGATCGAGTGCTGCATCAGATGACCTGGCCTTCACAATCACCTGACCTTAACCCAATTCAGATGGTTTGGGATGAGTTGGACTGCAGAGTGAAGGAAAAGCAGCCAACAAGTGCTCAGCATATGTGGGAACTCCTTCAAGACTGTTGGAAAAGCATTCCTCATGAAGCTGGTTGAGAGACTGCCTAGAGTGTGCAAAGCTGTCATCAAGGCAAAGGGTGAGTACTTTGAAAATTCTCAAATATATTTTGATTTGTTTAACACTTTTTTGGTTACTACATGATTCCATATGTGTTATTACATAGTTTTGATGTCTTCACTATTATCCCACAATGTCGAAAATAGTAAAAATAAAGAAAGTAGTAGTTGTGTCCAAACTTTCGAGTGGTACTGTATATATACAAGGGTAATGAATAGTTTACTTGCCAAACCTTAGTGGATAGTTTTACTCAAACAGGCATTTTCTAGCTTCCTGCAAGTTGGCCCAAATTATAGTGCCCAGGGGTCTGATCTAAGCTGACTGTTGAATTTAAAGAGATCCATTTAGATCTTTTCAACACGTAGTTATTGTTGATTCTCTGTCACATACAAAGCAGGGCTTGGAGTTCGCTCTCTAAACTAAAACATGTTTCATTTCTAGTACCATAGCTAGACCTTTCCTGTTACCTTAGCTGCAGACAGCCTTCAGCCACAGACTGACAGTGGTATTCTGTAAAGCCTTGTCATGTCTTACCCCATAATGTGTTATCATAAGCCTCTTATCTTATTCACGATCATGTGTACAAGCGTGTAGGAGTGGTGCTTATACCTGCAGGAGGGTGTTTTTCTAGGTGTGTGTGCCTGTGTGCTGTGTGCATGCCTGTCTGTGTACACATGCACATGCTATGTGTGTCTGATCCTGTTGGTGTCTATGCATGTTTGTGTGATTGCATCTAGGTTATGTCCATTGGCATCAGGTCTGTATGTTTTCCTCCTTGCATTTTTGTATAAAGATAGTATGTGGCCCTGTTTGAGCTTTGCTCTGGGTTCTCATCTGTGCTCAAGTGTGTCTGTGTGTTTGCACGAGTACAACACAATGTGTAGTGCAGCTTGATTGCAGTATTTACATTGTGCAGCTCTAATGTTTAGGTGTAGATTGAGGGTCTCAGAGCACACTCTTCTAATGAGGTTTGGTTAGTGATAGAGTGGGGTGTGCCATGGCTGCTACTTAATAGTAATGATTTGGGATGTATGGCTATTGGCTACTATTTAAATGACATGCACAAAATGGAATACCATTGTTTATCTAGACACTATAGAGGTGCAATGCATTAATCAGTTTGAAGATCTGTTTATGAGTAAATAGAAATTCAGTTTTCTGTATTGCCTTGGGAGTGTCCCTCAGGAGAGTTTTGCTGATATGTGTGGGAGGGGCTCTTACATCCCCTATAGGTAGGCAGGCCAAAGCAGCAAACATGCATATCAATCATCAGGTCTGAAGTGTGAACCATGTTCCTTAAGGAGGTGAGAGAGTGGACAAAGCTAGACATTTCTGTTGAATGTCTACCAACTTGAGAAGTTAAAATGGTGACAAACCTGTCTGTGTGTACTGTACATGCACATAGACTTTGTAGAGGATAGAGAAGCTATTTTTGAAGTGTGCAGTTCTTGCTGGCAACTTCTTGGCATGGGAGCACTCAAAAGCGGATATCTCTAATCTCACGCTTAATTACAAAAAATAAACTAAATACATAAAAGTGTCTTATCTATGCAAACTAACAAGGATGCTTTTCAACATTTGCCAGAACACCTTTAACGTGACATGAAGGTGTGTCAGTTAGAATGAGATCCATAATGTTGACAGAAACCTTTGGGTGGACTGTAGACTGTACCTCAATTTCATCCTCCTTGCCCTGAGAAGTATGTATCTACTCAGCACCTTAGCAGAAATGAAGTTTTGGACATTGCCATGAGCCAAAGGTAATAAAGTAAAACACAATAGCGAAGCAAAACAGGAGGCACTCACGGAAGGGAAATGAAATGGTCTGACTCATTCCCCAAAGGCTGCTTCTGTTTAAGAAAGCAACATTTGAACATTTCAGTTCTAGCCCTCAATTTCTGGATCTGTAGTGCTCAGCTCACCACTCATGGAGGTCATTATATCCTGAGCGGATAAGGATTTTACTACTCCTTTCCACAGAGGTGCAGACTTATTACGTGCTGCCTGGCTGCTTATAAACTTGCCAAAAAGAGCCCGTAACCAGAAACAAGGGGTTGTGTAAAACAAAGAAACAGGTGAGGAAAGTCAGCACACGTGCAATGCACTTGGGCAAATATTTCCCCTGTGTTGCTCGCGTTGCCAACCCTATTTTTTCCCCCCGTGGATCAAGCTAGCATGGGCCAGGAGTCCAGCAACACCAGAGCCCTTTGTCCAGGCCTGTTTTACAGCAGGGAGGACTGGGGAGCTTTAGGTCTGTGTGAAAAGCTTGCAGGGATGATGGCAGGGGATAGGAATGCACTGAAACGGGCATACAGAGAGGAGGAGAGGGGGTGAGGGGTTGGAGAGGTGGAGTTAGAGGGCAGTAACAAACGAGCAGCGTTGCTGTGGAACAGATGCAGCAGAAATAAAGATTAATAGGCTTCAGGAAAAACATGTGAGGTGTTCAATTCCTCACTTCTTCTGTCCACAACCCATAATCCAGCTAAAATGAGACATTTTATCCGCTACAGTCTACCTCACCTGTGACCTTGTGTTAAATGTGCCTGAGAGAATGAGAATATTAATTCTTCAAACACACTATCTTGTTATGCCCAGTTGAATGTTAAAGAATGCTGAATGCTGAATTCTTATCTCATTGTTCTTTCACTCAGCACTCCCACACTGTTCTGATAGTGAGCTGCTTTGGTTATTCTCAGAGAAGGAACACTCCCTGCACAATCCTTTTGTCAGGCATTTGGAGTGAATTATGAAGAGACTTGGCCTGTGGTTAGCGTTGCTGGAGGGGTTAAGTGTGTGGGAGGGGCCTCAAGGGAGAGAGGAGAGCAAGTTTATTGTGTTACCCAGTCCAGACTATCTGGGGACAAATGTGTGTTGTGTGTCCCACATCTGCTCAGATTGCGTAACGCCCAAAACAGGCCAAACCCAGATAAGAAATGTAATACGTTTCTTCCCAACTCAATATTCACACATATCCTGTCCTTCTGGTCAGTTAGATCTTGTTGTCTGTAAAATCAGCTGATGGATAGGTCAGCTGGAGTCCATGTTTACACACGGTGTTATCTTAAGAAGTGGTCACAAAGTAAATCCTCAGAACATGGGGCTCTTTTAGGTTGTTTCCCAGTTGATATTTAGAGCATTTATCAATGTCCGGCTGTGGGGTGACCTGTATCCCTGCATGGTGCTTGGAACGAACACTGTTTTTCCAGTTTTCCAATGGGTTCAGATAAGTTGTTCTTTTATTTGATTACATTGAGAACGTATGACAAGCATCGTGCAGAGGACTAGTACTCTAGGTCTTTGTACGGTGAAATTAGTATATTTGGATATGTTAACATGAGATTCAGGACATCTTGTTTTCCTGCCTAGCATGATTATGTCAATTGACCCAAGTGGGGAATTAGTATTCATAGTCATATACTATGTCATAAAATGTTACTTCAGTAAATGATGGATCAACAGAAAATGCAAGCCCTTAACCAACAATGCAGTTTTAAGAAAGATAAGAGTTAAGAAAAGATTTACTAGATAAACTAAAGTAAAAAAATAAAAGAGCAACATCAAAATAACAATAACGAGGCTATATACAGGGGGCACCGAGTCAATGTGTTGGGAACAGGTTAGTCGAGGTAGTTGAGGTAATATGTACATCTAGGTAGGGGTAAAGTGACTATGCATACATAATAAACAGCGAGTAGCAGCAGCATCAAAAAGGTAGGGGGGGGGGGTCAATGCAAGTAGTCTGAGTAGCCATTTGATTAGCTCTTCAGCAGTCTTAAGGCTTGGTGGTAGAAGCTGTTAAAAAGCCTTTAGGACATAGACTTGGTGCTCTGGTACCGCTTGACGTGCGGTAGCAGCTAGAACAGTCTATGACTACGGTGGCTGGAGTCATTGGCAATTTTTAGAGCCTTCCTCTGACACCGCCTAGTATAGAGGTCTTGGATGGCAGGAAGCTTGGCCCCAGTAATGTACTGGGCCGTAGGCGCTACCCTCTGTGGGTCCTTGAGGATCTGAGGACCCATGCCAAATCTTTTCAGTCTCCGGATGGGGGAATAGGCGTTGTTGTGCCCTCTTCATGACTGTCTTGGTAAGTTTGGACCATGATAGTTTGTTGGTGATGTGGACGCCAAAGACCTTGAAGCTCTCAACTCGCTCCACTACAGTGCTGTCGATGAGAATGTGGACGTGCTCGGCCCTCCTTTTCCTGTAGTCCATGATCATCTCCTTTGTCTTGATCACATTGAGGGAGAAGTTGTTGTCCTGGCACCACACTGTCAGGTCTTTGACCTCCTCCCTATAGGCTGTCTCATCATTGTCAGTGATCAGGCCTACCACTGTGGTGTCGTCACACCTGGGTTGGTGTGTTGATGCACCCTACCCTGCCCTGGGAACAATGAGCTGAATCTATCTTCAAAAACATATACACTCAAGTACTTGTGGTTGTCAGAAAAATTACATACTCCTATAAAGACAACAACTGACAACCTGATTTGTGTAACTTATTTTTAACCTTTATTTAACTAGGCAAGTCAGTTAAGAACAAATTCTTATTTACAATGACGGCCTACCAGGAAACATTGCCTTGTTCAGAACAACCGGTTTTTACCTTGTCAACTCAGGGATTCGATCCAGCAACCTTTCGGTTACTGACCTAACGACGCTCTAACCACTAGGCTACCCGCTGCCCCAGATTGTTCTCATGGAGGCCTATTGTTCTGTTACATTCAAGTGTATTTTAATTAGCATTTGTTTTGTATCCAGGAAAAATTCTGGGATTCCAGATCCAGGAAAGGAGGGGTTAACTAGCAGGACCGACTGGTCTATCTGACAGCAGAGGCCTCCTGGCTAACCTCAGGAGACTAATGGGGGAGAATCTGGGGTCACGGAGCAAGAGAGAGGAGGCACTGAAAGAGTAAAACAAGGCAAATGAGCGAGCTACAGAGCGAGAGCGAGCTACAGGACATTTCTTTCCAAAGGGCCGTGGGGTGAGACAGGGATGCAGCTTCAACCCCAGCCTCTAACATATATACCAACTAATTGGCGAAGGCACTAGAAAAGTCTGCAGCACCCTGCCTCACCCTACTAGAATCTGAAGTCAAATGTCTACTGTTTGCTGATGATCTGGTGCTTCTGTCACCAACCAAGGAGGGCCTACAGCAGCATCTAGATCTTCTGAACAGATTCTGTCAGTCCTGGGCCCTGACAGTAAATCTCAGTTAGACAAAAATAATGGTGTTCCAAAAAAGGTCCAGTTACCAGGACCACAAATATAAATTCCATCTAGACATCTAGCCCTAGAGCACACAAAAAACTATACATAACTCGGCCTAACATCAGTGCCACAGGGAACTTCCACAAAGCTGTGAACGAGCTGAGAGACAAGGTAAGAAGGGCCTTCTATGCCATAAAAAGGAACATAAAATTTGATATACCAATTAGGATCTGTCTAAAAAAACGTCAATCAGTTATAATTCACAAAATGGGTCAAACACCAAATTGAGACTGTTTATGCAGAATTCTGCAAAAATATCCTCAGTGTTAAAACACCAAATATTGCATGCAGAGCAGAATTAGGCCAATACACTCTAATTATCAAAATCCAGAAAAGAGCTGTTGAATTCTACAACCACCTAAAAGTAAGCGATTCCCAAACCTTCCATAACAAAGCCATCACCTACCTGGAGAAGAATCCCCTAAGCAAGCTGGTCCCGGGGCTTTGTTCACAAACACAAACAGACCCCACAGAGCTCCACGACAGCAACACAATTAGACCCAACCAAATCATGAGAAAACAAAAGATAATTACTTGACACATTGGAAATAATTAACAAAAAACTGAGCAAACTAGAATGCCATTTGGCCCTAAAAAGAGAGTACACAGTGGCCTGACCACTGTGACTGACCCAAACTTAAGGAAAACTTTGACTATGTACAGAGTCAGTGAGCATTGCCTTGCTATTGAGAAAGGCTCTCGTACGCAGACCTGGCTCTCAAGAGAAGACAGGCTATGTGCACACTGTCCACAAAATGAGGAGGAAACTGAGCTGCACTTCCTAACCTCCTGCCAAATGTATTACCATATTAGAGACACATATTTCCCTCAGATTACACAGATCCACAAAGAATTTGAAAACAAACCCAATTTTGATATACTCCCATATCTACTGGGTGAAATCCCACAGTGTGACATCACAGCAGCAATATTTGTGACCTGTTGCCACAAGAAAAGAGCAACCTGCGAAGAACAAACACCATTGTAAATACAACCCATATTTATGTTTATTTATTTTCTCTTTTGTACTTGAAGTATTTGCACATCGTTACAATGCTGTATATAGACACAATATGACATTTGAAATGTCTTTATTATTTTGTAACTTCTGTGAGTGTAATGTTTACTGTTCATTTTTATTGTTTATTTCACTTTTGTTTGTTACTTACTTCACTTGCGTTGGCAATGTTAACATATGTTTCCCATGCCAATAAAGCCCTAGAATTGAGTTGAGAGAGAGGGTACAGCAGTACAATAGTGGGGGGAGCTTACAGGTCTGTAATTTCCTGTTGATTTTTTTTATTTAACCTTTATTTAACTAAGCATGTATTGATAATGAGGCGGAGGTGATGAAATACAAGTCAGTTAAGAACAAATTCTTATTTACAATGACGGCCTACCCCGGCCAAACCCAGACAATGCAGGGCCAATTGTGTGCTGCCCTATGGGACTCCCAATCACAACCAGATGTGATACTGCCTCTTGCACTGAGATGCAGTGCCTGAGACCACTGCAACACTCGCATAATGTCAAAAAAAGTCTGCTTTGAAACAAGAAACCCATGTGAGGCCTCTACAAAGAAAACCATGTGAGGAAACGAGTGCAAAGAAAAAAGGGCGGAGACTAGAGAGACCCCGTCATTGTGCTTACCTGTTCTTTACCTACTATACCTTGTAGCCTACCTGTTCACAGAACACCTACCCTCTTCTGCCCCCTACTGAAGTTTAAGAAAACAATGTTGCCCTGCACAGTGGCTGTTGAATGTGAAACTATCTATGACATGAAGTAAGATACAGCCTTAGACCCTTGGCACTTGTATTACTATTTAGCCGCACAGTGCGTATCCACTTGGTTTTTCATCCCTGTTCGCCAGTGATTAGACAAGATAAAATGTCTCTTCTGCAAAGGGTTCGATACTGTATCTAATGTTGACCACTGAGTCAATCACAACTGACCCATTTCCCTGGAAACCCATGTTTACACCTCTCATTTCAAGGAAGCGCCATTGACTCAGGCATGTGTGACTAAGTAGATGTATTCCTTACCTAACAGCTGCACGTTCCATCTACACACGTCTGAAGTTTCCTGCTCTTCACTTAAATGTTTTAACCATATAAAGCAATGTGGGAAAATTAATCATAGGAAGTTTTCTGGGTGTATTGACAAACCAAACAGAAACCTCCAGAAATCGAAATGACCTTACATTGTCACATCTCTTGTGAAATACGCGAGTGGACTGTTGAATAGATATATGTAGCAATAAATAGAGAGGAGAGAAGAGTATGAAATGGGCATAGAGAGAAGAAGTCAGTCGAGAAATAAATTAACGGGACAGGTCACGGCCTTCCTTCCAGTGTTACGCTGATATTGTTCGACAGAAAGCTGTGCTTCTTGCCGACGACTCTGCTCAGTTCTTATGTCTCGTCATGTTTCCACCATGGGATACGGGGTCAGAAGGAACAAATTCCTACATTGCAGCTAAAGGGTCAGCTAGAAAGAGAGAGAGACAGAAACACATTAAAGAGAGAGAGAGACAGAGACACATTGAAGAGAGAGAGACAGAGACACATTGAAGAGAGAGAGACAGAGACACATTAAAGAGAGAGAGGGGAGAATGAAATAAGAGAGGCAGTGACGGGCAAAAGGGAGGGAGATATTTTTGGGGCACTGAACTGCAGCCGGTTCTGCTTTTTCCACAGGGTGTGTTCATTGGTCATATGATGCTGCCACTCCCATGTCAAAAGGCCAGAGGTTAAGCAATTCATTTTTTGGTTGCTATTTTGATAGAGGCACCACATTTCACACATAGATAGGGAATGTCTAAAGAAGCATTTTTGGCTATAGTACCATCCCAGATTTTGTCCATTACCACCCTGACGGTAATTTCCAAATATGGCTGCCAACCAGGTCCATTTGGCCAGGTTGGACAGGAGTCACATGGCCATATCCCCATACATAATTGGTATATACAGCCCAATGACGGCTTAAAATGCTTGATGGGGTCTGGAGAACACAATTAAATGGTCTGAATATGCTACATACATTCCCCTATGTATTTATTTGGACAATGAAGATACAACTTTTAGTTCTATACTCCGGCATTTTGGATTTGAGATCAAATTCATATGAGGCGACAGTACAGAACGTCACATTTATTTTGAGGGTATTTTAATATATACTGTATTTGTTTTACTATTTAGTTTCTGAACACTTCTACATGAATGTGGATGCTACTGTGATTATGGATAATCATGAATTAATCGTGAAAAATGACGAGTGAGAAATTTACAGAGGCATAAATATCAGAACCCCCCCCAAACCTCCCAAACCTATTGGTAATGGTGAGAGGTTAGCATTTCTTGGGGGTATGATCATTGAGCCTCTATCTGCCTTTCTCACTAGTCATTATCCGCAAAACATATTATTTTATTAATATTTACAATAAAAGTTACTCCAAAATGACACAAAATGACACATTATTTGCCACTAATATCTATTGGGCACAACATCATCTGAAACACAATCAAAACAAACTGCAAATGAATCCAACAAATGTGTATAGTCAAGCTTGATGTAATCATTGAGTACTAGGAATATGGGACCAAATACTAAATGTTTGACTCATTTAACATACATATGAGTTAACTTGTCCAAAAACGTATGCAACCTTTAAACAACGGGGGGATGCTTTCGTTTCTAAACGGGAAAACAGATGAAAATGCCCTCAAATAAAGTGGATATTCTGTATTGTCGCCTCATATGAAACATTGATCTTTTGAGTATAGAGCCAAATTAAAGGTTTTACTGTAGCTTCACTGTCCAAATAAACATGTAGGGGGGTGTATTCTTCAAAAAAGTAGTAGAAAAGTGGAGACAAAAGTGCCCAAAATTACAGTTTTTGGGTAATTTTATTAATCTCTAGTTCTAGTAATTTTACATGTAAACACTACAAGTTATATTAGGTGTTCCCTGAAGTCTACTGATTAAAATGATGTGTAATATCATCAAAATCAAATCAAATTATATTGGTCACATACACATGGTTAGCAGATGTTAATGCGAGTGTAGCGAAATGCTTGTAGTTCTAGTTCCGACCGTGCAGTAATATCTAACAAGTAATCTAACAATTTCACAACAACTACCTTAAACACACGCAAGTGTAAAGGAATGAATAAGAGGTTGAAGAGGCACTCTTCACCACACTGTCTGTGTGGATGGACCATTTCAGTTTATCCGTGATGTATAAGCCGAGGAACCTAAAACTTTCCACCTTCTCCACTACTGTCCCATCGATGTGGATAGGGGGATGCTCCCTCTACCGTTTCCTGAAGTCCACGATCATCTCCTTTGTTTTGTTGATGTTGAGTGTGAGGTTATTTTCCTGCCACCCTCAACTCCCTGTAGGCCGTCTTGTCATTGTTGGTAATCAAGCCTAACACTGTAGTGTCGTCTGCAAACTTGATGATTGAGTTGGAGGCGTGCATAGCCACGTAGTCATGGGTGATCAGGGAGTACATCATATTACATGATGTGTGATTTTTTTTTATTTTTTATAAACTTGATCTGTACACATCTCTAATTATAATCCCATAGGAATGCATTATATCCTGCAGAGACAGGTCACCCATTTTCACAAAATGTCTTTGTGATGACACCATTCAACCTTTACAAAAAGCTAGCTATAGTCTAGCTATACAGCACAGGAGGTTGGTGGCACCTTAATTCGGTAGGACGGGCATGTAGTAATGGCTGGAGCGGAATAAGTGGAAAGGTATCACGCCATTCCATTTGCTCCATTCAAACCATTATAATGAGCTGTCCTCCCCTCAGCAGCCTCCATTGCTATCGTTCCATTGTAGGTTTAACCTATTATATTTTAAAAGGGACCAGTATTCCAAAGTGGCCGCCAACCAGCTTCATCTGTTCTTATTGGGCAGGAGTCAAAAGACTATTTGTTTCATCAGACGAGAGGACATTTCTCCAAAAAGTACAATCTTTGTCCCCATGTGCAGTTGCAAACCGTAGTCTGGCTTTTTTATGGCAGTTTTGTAGCAGAGGCTTCTTCCTTGCTGAGTGGCCTTTCAGGTTATGTCAATATAGGACTGGTTTTACTGTGGATAGAGATGCTTTTGTACCTGTTTCCTCCAGCATCTTCACCAGGTCTTTTTCTGTTGTTCTGGGATTGATTTGCACTTTTCATACCAAAGTACATTCATCTCTAGGAGACAGAATTACTTCTCCTTCCTGAGCGGTATGACAGCTGCGTGGTCCCATGATGTTAATACTTGCGTACAATTGTTTGTACAGATGAACGTGGACCCTTCGGGCATTTAGAAATTGCTCCCAAGGATGAACCAGACTTGTGGAGGTCTACAATGTTTTTCTGAGGTCTTGGATGATTTCTTTTGATTTCCCCATGATGTCAAGCAAAGAAGCACTGAGTTTGAAGGTAGGCCTTGAAATACATCCACAGATACACCTCCAATTGACTCACAGGATATCAATTAGCCTATCAGAAGCATCTAAAGCCATGACATCCTTTTCTGGAATTTTCCAAGCTGTTTAAAAGGCACAGTCAAATTAGTGTATGTAAACATCTGACCGTCTGGAATTGTGATATGGCTTAAGGACAACAAAGTGAAGATACTGGAGTGGCCATCACAAAGCCCTGACCTCAATCCTATAGAAAATGTTTGGGCAGAACTGAAAAAGCATGTGCGAGCAAGGAGGCCTACAAACCTGACTCAGTTACACCAGCTCTGTCAAGAAGAATGGGCCAAAATTCACCCAACTTATTGTGGGAAGCTTGTGGAAGGCTACCCGAAATGTTTGACCCAAGTTAAACCATTTAACCTGTTGTGACACCCCATCCCGTGAACGGGACCGTTGTCATCATCTGACACTAATTAGCATAACGCAACGGACATAAATCTTCCTAGAAAATATTCCTATTCATGAAAATCACAAGTTAAATATATTGGAACACAGCTTAGCCTTTTGTTAATCACCCTGTCATCTCAGATTTTGTAAATATGCTTTACAGCCAACGCTAGACAAGCATTTGTGTAAGTTTATCATAGCCTAGCATAGCATTATGCCTTGCTAGCAGCAGGCAACCTTGTCACGGAAATCAGAAAAGCAATCAAATTAAATCGTTTACCTTTGATGAACTTTGGATGTTTTCACTCACAAGACTCCCATGTAGACAGCCAAAGTTCGTTTTTTACCAAAATACTATTTTTGTAGGCGAAATAGCTTCGTTTGTTCTTCACGTTTGTCTGAGAAATCGCCCGAAATTGCGGTCACCACAACGCCGAAAAATATTCCAAATTAGCTCCATAATAGCGACAGAAACATGGCAAACGTTGTTTAGAATCCATCCTCAAGGTGTTTTTCTAATATCTATTCGATAATATATCCGTTGGGACAACGGATATCGTTTTTCCCTAGGACCGATTGGAATAATGGCTACCTCTGTATTTTACTCGAGAATCTCTCTCGGAGCCACCATGTGACCACTTACGCAATGTGGACGCCTATGGCTATTCTTCAACAGAAATGCGTAAAACTACGTCACAATGCTGTAAACACCTTGGGGAATACGTAGAAAGCGTAAGCTCGTTGATGGTACATTCACAGCTGAATAGGGAGTCATTGGAACGCAGCGCTTTCAAAACCTGGGGCACTTCCGGATTGGATTTTTCTCAGGCCTGCAACATCACAGACAAAATCTTTACAGTTTTGGAAACGTTAAGAGTGTTTTCTATCCAAAGCTGTGAATTATATACATATTCTAGTATATTTTCCTGACAAAATATCCCGTTTAAAACGGGAACGTTTTTTTTTCAAAAAATGAAAATACTGCCCCCTAATTTCTGATCCACTGGGAATGTGATGAACGAAATAAAAGCTGAAATAAATAATTCTCTACTATAATTCTGACATTTCACAGTCTTAAAATAAATTGGTGATCCTAACTGACCTAAGACAGGTAATCTTTTCTAGGATTAAATGTCAGTAATTGTGAAAAACAGAGTTTAAATGTATTTGGCTAAGGTGTATGTAAACTTCTGACTTCAACTGTATGCTGACTGTATTAATATGGGCTAGTTTCAGCCCTTTCCTTGGTAGCTTATCAGAGAGACATAATATTGAAAAGAGCAGACAAAGCAAGAGAAAAAAATCTACATTCAGCAGTCCATTAATCAATTAGTTTATGTGTGTGCTGCGGGGTTGAGGCTACGAACCCGTGGGCTTGGCTCTCTCATCCCTTCCAGGCTTCTGGGAGGGATGATGGACAATGAGCCTGTCGTAGTGGATGTACGCAATGTCCCCACACGCTCTGACAGGTTTCATGACTGGGATCAGTTCTTTCCTCTTCTGGCGCACTGCTTCAGGATAGTCCTCGTTGAGGAAGATATACATTGATCTCAAGTTCTTGGCTCTTTCCAGAACAGCTACCATGTCCTTGAACCTCAGGAACTTGACCACTATCGGGCTGGGCCGATGGTTGAACAAGTTGAGGGGATTAAATTACTTGGAGTTAACTTAGATTGTAAACTGTCATGGTCAAAACAAATAGATTCAATGGTTGTAAAGACGGGAGCGGTTTGTCCGTAATAAAGAGGCTCTAGTTTGATCTTATCTTGATTATTGACCAGTCATATGGTCAAGTGCTGCAAAGAAAGACCTAGTTTTAAGCTGCAGCTGGCCCAGGACAGAGCCGCACGTCTTGCTTTTCATTGTAGTCAGAGGGCTAATATTAATACTATGCATGAACATTTCTTTTGGCTAAGTGTTTAGGAAAGACTGACTGTGTCACTTCTTAAGAAACATTGTGTTGTAAATTCCAAATAGTTTTCATAGTCAACACACAGCACTGACACAAACACTTACCCCACCAGACATGCCACCAGTGGTCTTTTCAGGTAGAAAACAAATTTAAGGAAAGGTATAGTATTATACAGAGTCAGGAGTGCATGGAACTCCTTCCGTCTTATATAGCGCAAGTGAACAGCAAACCTGGCTTAAAAAATAAAGCAACGCCTCTCCCCCATGTGACCTACTTGTTGTGTATATGTACTGACATGTATGTGTAACTGATCGATACACACACACACACACACACACACACACACACACACACACACACACACACACACACACACTGCATGTTTTTGTATGTAAATTGTGAAGTCTTTTGTCTGTAATGTATTTTTCATTGTGTGACGGACCCCAGTAAGACTAGCTGTTGCCATTGGCGTCGGCTAATAGGGATCCTAATAAATACTTACATGCCAACACCTGTGTCAACGTCACAGTCCAAAGATATTGCTGTTGAGAGTCAGGTTGTGATTACATTTTAGTTATTTAGCAGGCGCTCTTACAGTAGTGAGTGCATACAGTTTCATACTTTATTGTACTAATCTACGAGAGATAGGCAGGCACCTAGATGCTTGGACTCCTGACAGTTCATGTAGGAGGGGAGGAGTTGTTGTGTATTAGAGTTGTACCATTTGCACCCCCATACTTACCGTAGTTGTATACGCAGAGCATCATAATGTGTGTTGACAAGATCACATTCCAGATAAGTGGTTGAACTTATTCCTGTCTCCCATCTCATCCTTATTGAGTTTTTATAAAGACATGGTTTTGGAACCCACAAGACATAACAATAATTGTGTCAAATCACCACTATAAGAGTTCAAAATGTTCAGTATTTCTGTGTTCATATTTCAGAACCACATATGGATTCATTAGACATTCAAAATAGTGAAAACATGCATTCTGAGGTCAAATAGCCACTCTAGGAATCATCACTAACCCAAATGGGTCTCTAAATAGATAAAAATACAAAATATGTTACAACTTCCCCCGGTCTCCCCTTACTAGTGAGTGTGCAACTTTCAAACAAGGCCGAGTCAAGACGGGATAAACAGTCAATATGGGGTTTGAGACGGGACTTGAGTACTACAACACTGCTCTCCAGACCCCCCTTAAACAATTTAAGCCAACATTGGGCTGTATGTACCTATTATTTATGCTGATACGGCCACGTGACACCTGCCCAATTTGTCCCCATGGAGATGGTTGGCAGCCATAATATAAACGGCCACCAAGGGGGTAATATAAAAATCTGCACTATAGCTAAAAACACTTCTAAGGACTTGTCCTAGCTGTGTGTGCAATTTGGTGCCTCCATCACAAAAGTCACAATTCCCCTCAAATGTTACGATTAGCCGCTGGACTAAAAAGCTGCTGGTGGAGAAAGATTGAATCATGATCTACACCCTTGTTTAAGGTTCCATTTCCTGGTTGCTAAAATTCTAATAGTTTGCCTAATTTCTGTTTATGTGACAAAACAAGCAATCATTTTACGACCTAAAACCGAGGTGAAATATATTTTTAATAAGCAGAAATATTGTATTTCCAGCTTTTTGAAGCTGGTGTACAAACACGAAACTAACGCAAAAAACAAAACGTAAGTATGGAAGCATAGAAATAGCGCACATAGAACAGATCGACTGCTTCTTAGACTTCCTTTCAATGAGAATGACAGATCTATAACTCATATTTCTATCTGAATTTGGTCAGGTCGCCCAAAAAGTTATATTTCAGAATATGAATACTGTATAAAGTCACAATAGAGACACAGCAGAGTCAGAATGTCCAAGATATATTATATTTGTCATGAAGAAATGAGAATGGTACAATTTAATTGGTCATGCTTTATAGCTTTGTACTAAAATGAGGAGACATGACTCAAAAAGGCCATGACTCTTATTGTCTATCCCAGACACCAAAATGCCAACAAGTCATTGCCAGACAGATAGATTCATCTTGAACTTAGACTAGAGATATACCCCTTGTGACTGACAGAGATCGCGTTACTGTTTGATTTCATGATAGCAAACCATGTAGAGAAAAAGTAACTTCCCAGGTCGTTTTCATACTCATGTGGTGCTCTTAGCAAATACATGAGACATTTCTCTGAGTGTGTGGGTGGCGGCCTGGCGTGGCTCAGTGGGGAAAGGGGCCAAGGAGGGAGTTACTGAGCAGGCCTTTCCCAATTCACACCAGTATGAATGAAGTCGAGCAGTATGCTGCTGCCACTGTGGCGTGACATGGAAAAAAGAAAAGCAGTGGAATATGTGATGGTTTCCAGAAGTGCTTATGGTTGTAAAGGAATGCTTCTCTTGGAACTGGGGATACCCCATTTGGAAGGGGTTTTCCAGATCAATCATCCCTATTGTAGGTTCAGTTAAGTGCACAGACTGTAGCTGGTAACTAAGGTATAATTACATTTCTGTTAACAATTTGTGACTCAGATCCTGAAATAGACTCACTTTCCAAAAATGACTTGGTTACCCACGTGTCAACTGAAAACTTTAACAAACTCCTTGATTCATTTATTGGATTAACATTGGGAGATACTGTAACTGCCGGTTCCTGATCTCACTTGGTGACGATGCGGAGTGGCATTTTTAATGTCTGCTGGGTAGAGCCGCAGATGTGGCTGGGATGTCACACTCTTTGTATTATTTCGGGACCTATAGGTATCCCTAGAACTCAGTAGGCAGATTCTTCACCACCACCAACAACACTGAAGGCCAGTGGAGTGAAAGATCAAATAATTGCTTTGTCTCATCCATTCCCTTCCCCTTGCCTCTCAATGAAATCTTAAAGTGGAACTGACTGCATTATACCAACATGACATCTTATTAAAATCTGTTCATATACTGTACACCACCAGGAAGACAATTACACTTTCTGACAAGCAAGCACTTCGATATTGTCATTTTCACGTTTTCATAAATTCTTAGAATGTTTGGGAATTACATATAGTAAGGCATTTGTGAAAATTCTAAAGCAACGTAGGTAGGGTGTGTTCATAAATTCACTCTGGAGTGCCAGAGTGTGCTCAGAGTGTGCTCTGGGCATTCAGTAAATTCAGAGCATTGTCAGGTTGTCTGTTCATCAATTCAGAGCGTTTCACTCTCAGAGTGCACACTGGAAGCGCTGGCCGAGGAGTAGGGTTGGTCCGAGCGTTTTTACCTCACATCAGCAGTCAAGCACCCAAGCTAACTGGCTAACTTTGGCCAGCTTGCTAGCTACTTCCAGACATGTATGAGAGAACACCTCACTCTGAATATTTTACTCGCCCTAGCAGAGGTGGTTAGGCTGTTTTCATGTTATCTAGAGCTTTGGTGACTGTAACTGTGCTACTGGCAACAACTTAATCATGTTTTTTTTGCCAACTTTTTATGACACCGGCCACATTCAACAGGTGTTGAGCGGTCGTAAATTCATCAGTAATTCCGAGCTCTGGCACACTCAGAGGAGAGTGCTCTGAAATCGGAGTAGATAGCCAAAGTGAATTTACGACTGCACCCATAGAGTGGGAAAGCGGCCGTGCATTTGGACAATTAACTGCAGTAAATTAAACATCTGTCTCGTCCAGGACCAGAGGCTACACAGACCGGTGCACCATAGCCAATCAGAGCTACAGTAGGCCTTTATTTGCCTGCCATCATTCACTTTGAACTGGACTGTGTGTTTACAGGCAGTTGCAACAGCGCGACTTTAGATCATTACAACGCATTCGCCAAAAGCCACAAAATACATCTGAATGGATTTCTGCAAATGTGTCATTACATTAACAGTCCTATTGATCAAACAACCATGAAAAGGTATGCTCTCTCTTCTTCTGTTATGTACATCAACAACAAAAAGATCAACAACTAATGCTACCCAGAGAAAGATGAGAAAAATCTAACAAAGGAACATTAGATAAACCCTCTCAAACTTTTTCAGTTAGTTGGCCGCCAAAATTTCACTGATAGAAGAAGGGGAAATGTAGCCCACTCGCCCTTCTGCAGCTTGCCTGCGAACAATGCATGATTGACCCAACCAAGCACCCAAAGCTAACTGGCTAAAGTTGTCTAGCTTGCTCGCTAGCTACTTCCAACACAAATGAAAAAACACCTTACCCTAGCAGAGCTGGCTAGGTTGTTTATATGTTATCAAGAGTGCTCGTAACTAACTATTACTTTCTTTGCCTTTGTTAATGGACATCACTCGGTCATATATTCAGTGGGTGTTGTGGGTTTGTAAATTCATAACTTATTCTGTGCTCTGGCACACTCAGACGAGAGTGCCCTGAAATCGGAGTTGATTGCCAGAGTGAATTTGCAAACACAAGCGATATGCTAACTGGATAACAGTCACTCAAGTTCTTGCTAGCTAACCAAATGACACCTGCATCCTTAGCTGTGTACAGTATAGCCACTGAAAAACAATATGAGGGGAAAAAGTCAGTCACTCACCATCTCCTCCAATGACATGACATCTTCCTAGCAGCTAGCTAGCTATCTAGCTAACGTCAAGCTCTGTATCTACACAAATAGATACACTAGCTAATTAGCCCATGTTATGACTGACTTGTGATCATTACTGTTTTAGTCCAAAATATTGAGCCATTGAAACTGAAACACTGCATCCCGAATGAGGCAGCAAACAATGTACCAGGCCAGCTGTGATTTACAACCTAATAAAACAAAATTTGTGGGAGTACCAAGAAATGTAATGGTGAAGTCATTGATGCTATGGACTGGCCCGCCTGTTCCCCAGAGCTGAATCCAAATGAGCACATCTGGGACATAATGTCTCGCTCCATTCACCAACGCCACGTTGCACCACAGACTGTCCAGGAGTTGGCGGATGCTTTAGTCCAGGTCTGGGAGGAGATCCCTCAGGAGACCATCCGCACACCTCATCAGGAGCATGCCCAGGCGTTGTATGGAGGTCATACAGGCACGTGGAGGCCACACACACTACTGAGCTTCATTTTGACTTGTTTTAAGGACATTACATCAAAGTTGGATCAGCCTGTAGTGTGGTTTTCCACTTTAATTTTGAGTGTGACTCCAAATCCAGACCTAATTTGATTTCCATTTATAATTTTTGTGTGATTTTGTTGTCAGCACATTCAACTATGTAAAGAAAAAAGTATTTAATAAGAATATTTAATTTATTCAGATCTAGGATGTGTTATTTTAGTGTTCCCTTTATTTTTTTGAGCAGTGTATTTTTATTCATCACAATTTTCTTTAACCATTTTTGGTCTTTAAAAAGATTATGTATATTAATTTATTTTAGCGAAAAATACGTTTTTTTAAGCAATTAGTATATTTGAGTTTAACCACAATATTTGTTCTGTCTTTTCAGGTGAATTAAACTGAAATGGCATCCAACTTTCTAAGGCTTGTTTAAAAAAAAAAGCGATATTTGGGAGATTGTCATTTCCAGTTGCAGTTGTAATCTGAATAAAGGGGAAAATACAATTCTTGAACATGGGGTGAGACTTTCTTACTAATTTATTATAGAACCATTTCGGATTTAAGTAGAACTGTTGCCTTTGGTGAGAGGTCTAATACCTTAATATTTAATCATTTCTGCCTTTCGAATTCATATTCGCCCTTTTCATTTTGTCTGGCTTGCAATTCCAAATAAAATGGAATATTTTTTGTTCATATAATTTAAAAAGCAGGTCATTAGGCAGACCCTGGTAGCAAGATCTATTTTTGAGAACTTTCTATTAAAATGTATTGGAGTGAGATCCTTTCTTTCATTCGGGATATGTATACCGAGTATGTCCACAATGGTGTTGATCACGTGGACTCGAATATGTTCCGGCCAGCCTCAGAGAGCAACATCAACCACTCGGTGAGTGAGTTTACTATGAAGTGCAATGGAGATGTTGTATCCACTGTGACTATTAAAACCTACCCTAACCAGAAACGGGATGGATGGCGGCATACAAATAAGTGCAATGGAGATGTTGTATCCACTGTGACTATTAAAACCTACCCTAACCAGAAACGGGATGGATGGCGGCATTCGCGCAAAACTGAAAGCGCAATCCACCGCATTTAACGATAGATAGAAAGAGGTCTGGAAATATAGCTGAATATAATCAGTGGTTATTCCCTCCAAAAGGCAATCAAACAAGCGAAAGTAAGTAAAACATTTAAACGTGTTAACTCTCTCAAGGCTGCTGGCCCCGACCGCATCCCTAGCCGCATCCTCAGAGCATGTGCAGACCAGCTGGCTGATGTGTTTACGGACATATTCTATCACTCCCTATCCTAGTCTGTTGTTCCCACATGGTTCAAGATGGCTACCATTGTTCCTGTACCCAAGAAGGCAAAGATAACTGAACTACATGACTACAGAAGTGAGTGCTACTATGTAGCACACACTTCTGTCATCATGAAATGCTTTGTGAGGCTACTCAAGGATCATATCACCTCCACCTTACTGGCCACCCTAGACCAACTTCAGTTTGCATACTGCCCCAACCTGTCCACAGATGACGCAATCGCCATCACACTGCCCTATCCCATCTGGACAAAAGGAATACCTATGTAAGAATGCTGTTCACGCACTACAGCTCAGCATTAAACACCATAGTATCCTCCAAGCTCATCATCATCATCAAGCTGGAGGCCCTGGGCCTCAACCCCGCCCTGTGCAATTGGGTCTTGGACTTTGACGGGCCACCCCAGGTGGTGAAGTTGACCCTCAACACTGGGGCCCCACAAGGGTGCATGCTCAGCCCTCTCCTGTACTCCCACTCGGCGTGTGGTGCCAGGAAAATAACCTCTCACAACGTCAACAAAACAAAGGAGATGATTGTGGACTTCAGGAAACAGCAAAGGGAGCACCCTCCTATCCACATCGAAGGGACAGCAGTGGAGAAGGTGGAACGTTTTAAGTTCCTTGGCGTACACATCACTGAAATGGTCCACCCACACAAACAGCGTGGTGAAGAAGGCACAACAGTGCCTCTTCAACCTCAGGAGGCTGAAGAAATGTGGCTTGTCCCCGAAAACCCTGACAAACCGCAAGGCTCTCCAGAAGGTAGTGAGGTCTGCACAACACATCACCGGGGTCAAACTACCTGCCCTCCAGGACACCTACTCCACCCGATGTCACAGGAAGGACATAAAGATCATCAAGGACAACAAACACCCGAGCCACTGCTTGTTCACAACACTATCATCCAGAAGGCGAGGTCAGTACAGGTGCATCATAGTGGGGACCGAGAGATTGAAAAACAGCTTCTATTTCAAGGCAATCAGACTGCTAAACAGCAATCACAAACTCAGAGAGGCTGCTGCCTAAATGGAGACCCAATCACTGAACACTTTAATAAATGGATCACTAGTCACTTTAAACAATTCCACTTTAATTATTTTTACCTTTATTTAACTAGGCAAGTCAGTTAAGAACAAATTCTTATTTTCAATGATGGCCTAGGAACAGTGGGTTAACTGCCTGTTCAGGGGCAGAAGGATAGATTTGTACCTTGTCAGCTCGGGGGTTAGAACTTGCAACCTTCCGGTTACTAGTACAACGCTCTAGGCTACCCTGCCGCCCCAATAGTGTTTACATTTCTCATATCACATGTATATACTGTATTTTATACCATCTATTGCACCTTGCCTATGCCGCTCGGCCATTGCTCATCCATATACTTATCCATATTCTCATTCACCAAGCATTTAGCATTCTATGCACCAAGCATTTAGCTATAATTTTTGCATCACAACCCTGAAGTGTAAGAGTCCTCCAATTTTTTAAATGGACTGGATCTTTATATACAGTGGGGCAAAAAAGTATTTAGTCAGCCACCAATTGTGCAAGTTCTCCCACTTAAAAAGATGAGAGGCCTGTAATTTTCATCATAGGTGCACTGTCAACTGTGAGAAAAAGAAATCCAGAAAATCACATTGTAGGATTTTTTATGAATTTATTTTCAAATGATGGTGGAAAATAAGTATTTGGTCAATAACAAAAGTTTCTCAATACTTTGTTATATACCCTTTGTTGGCAATGACAGAGGTCAAACATTTTCTGTAAGTCTTCACAAGGTTTTCACACACTGTTGCTGGTTTCTTGGCCCATTCCTCCATGTAGATCTCCTCTAGAGCAGTGATGTTTTGGGGCTGTTGCTGGGCAACATGGACTTTCAACTCCCTCCAAAGATTTTCTATGGGGTTGAGATCTGGAGACTGGCTAGGCCACTCCAGGACCTTGAAATGCTTCTTACGAAGCCACTCCTTCGTTGCCCGGGCGGTGAGTTTGGGATTATTGTCATGCTGAAAGACCCAGCCACGTTTCATCTTCAATGCCCTTGCTGATGGAGGTTTTCACTCAAAATCTCACAATACATGGCCCCATTCATTCTTTCCTTTACACGGATCAGTCGTCCTGGTCCCTTTGCAGAAAAACAGCCCCAAAGCATGATGTGTCCACCCCCATGCTTCACAGTAGGTATAGTGTTCTTTGGATGCAACTCAGCATTCTTTGTCCTCCAAACACGACGAGTTGAGTTTTTACCAAAAAGTTATATTTTGGTTTCATCTGACCATATGACATTCTCCCAATCTTCTTCTGGATCATCCAAATGCTCTCTAGCAAACTTCAGACGGGCCTGGGCATGTACTGGCTTAAGCAGGGGGACATGTCTGGCACTGCAGGATTTGAGTCCCTGGCGGCGTAGTGTGTTACTGATGGTAGGCTTTGGTAATTTGGTCCCAGCTCTCTGCAGGTCATTCACTAGGTCCCCCCGTGTGGTTCTGGGATTTTTGCTCACCGTTCTTGTGATCATTTTGTCCCCACGGGGTGAGATCTTGCGTGGAGCCCCAGATCGAGGGAGATTATCAGTGGTCTTGTATGTCTTCCATTTAATAATATTTGCTCCCACAGTTGATTTCTTCAAACCAAGCTGCTTACCTATTACAGATTCAGTCTTCACAGCCTGGTGCAAGTCTACAATTTTGTTTCTGGTGTCCTTTGACAGCTCTTTGGTCTTGGGCATAGTGGAGTGTGACTGTTTGAGGTTGTGGACAGGTGTCTTTTATACTGATAACAAGTTCAAACAGGTGCCATTAATACAGGTAATGAGTGGAGGACAGAGGAGCCTCTTAAAGAAGAAGTTACAGGTCTGAGGTCTGAGGTCAGAGCCAGACATCTTGCTTGTTTGTAGGTGACCAAATACTTATTTTCCACCATAATTTGCAAATAAATTAATTAAAAAATCCTACAATTTTTTCTCATTTTGTCTGTCATAGTTAAAGTGTACCTATGATGAAAATTACAGGCCTCTCTCATCTTTTTAAGTGGGAGAACTTGCACATTTGGTGGCTGACTAAATACCCCCCCCCCCCCCCCCCCCCCCCCCCACTGTATATGCCAATTATGTGATGGCCCGACCGCATTCTGTCCACTATCAACACTTTTAAAGCCTTTGACGCCAGAGAAAATGACATAAGAAAGTAATCAAGATGACTATCTTGATTAAGCATCCGCCACGTATATCTCACTAGGTCAGGGTATTTAAGTCTCCATATATCCACTAATTCCAATATATCCATAACATCCATGTTCATTAATATCATCACCCTTTTGAATTTCTTTGCCCATGGGAGAAATATATTTTGCATTTCCACAAAACTTAATCTAAAAGTGTTGAATGAGTTTCCTGTAAACAATAGACATTATATTCGTTCTCTTCTTGCCAGGTAAATACTGATCGTCTTTTCTTATTATCTGCTAAACCATTACAATTATAACTGGTTATACTTATTTCAACAATTACCATAATGAGACTCAAGTTTCAATTCTGTTTATCATAATATATGTTTTTAAATGTACCATTAAAAAGTAACATAATGATCGAGTGTCTATATACCTGTACCATGATATTTGCTTTTCTACTAAGTAAACCTCCAATTGGTCCCCACTATTCCACCTGCTAAAACCCCTCATCCCGAGTTGGGTTGTCATCCCAATGCCTGGCAGATCACCCCTGACCCACCGGATCACATGGCCCCGTAGAGACCGGGACCCATCCTTCGAAAAGAGCACACAGTGCCACCACAGAACAGAAGCAGATCAACTGCCAAATGCATTTCCATCGCTCTCACCTTGATTTGTATTATATATAGCCATTAAAAAACATATACACTAGCGTTCAGAAGTTTGGGGTCACTTAGAAATGTCCTTGCAAATGTTTTAAAATTCAAATTGATCAGAACTACAGTGTGGACATAGTTAATATTGAAAATGACTATTGTTACTGGAAATGGCTGCTTTTTATTGGAATATTTACATAGGCATACAGAGGCCCATTATCAGCAACCATCACTCCTGTATTCCAAATGGCACATTATGTTAGCTAATCCAAATGTATCATTTAACCCTTTTGCAATTAAGTTAGCACAGGAGCACTTTTGCAATTAAGTTAGCACAGTTGAAAACTGATCCAATGAAACTGGCCTTCTTTAGACTAGTTGAGTATCTGGATAATCAGCATTTGTGGCTCAAAATGGCCAGAAACAAATGTTTTTTTCTGAAACTCGTCAGCCTATTCTTGTTCTGAGAAATGAAGGCTATTCCATGTGAGAAATTGCCAAGAAACTGAAGATCTCGTACAGCGCTGTGTACTACTCCCTTCACAGAACAGCGCACACTGGCACTAACCAGAATAGAAAGAGGAGTGGGAGGCCCCAGTGCACAACTGAGCAAGAGGACAAGTACATTAGAGTGTCTAGTATGAGAAACGGATGCCTCACAAGTCCTCAACTGGCAGCTTCATTAAATAGTACCCGCAAAATACCAGTCTCAATGATAACAGTGAAGAGGGATGCTGGCCTTCTAGGCCGAATTTCAAAGAAAAAGCCATATCTTAGACTGTCCAATAAAAAGAAAAGATTAAGATGGGCAAAAGAACAAGAAGGCCAGCATCACGGAGTCGCCTCTTCACTGTTGACGTTGAGACTGGTGTTTTGCGGGTACTATTTAATGACTACTCCATTCTCATAGAGGAGTAGTCTTTGTGTCTCTTTACAATTGGTTATAAATATGCAGTTTATCTACTATGAGAGCTACGCGTTTCCCTTTGTCTCTTTTCCTTGAAAATTAAATACAGAACTTTGCGCTGTTCCTTAGGCAATGATTGGGAGTTCATGAAGTTGGTTTTTTAGCATAAACTGGGAATATGATATTTTTGACTGATACAATGATTGTCTGTTTCATATCTGCAAAGTAGTTAAAACGCTGTCAGTTCCACTTTAATGCGGCATTTTGAGAATTTTGCGCAATGAGCCATGTGCATTCTTTTAAAATAGACTCTTTATCATCTGGAGTAAAAATATAGTTTTTTTTACAGTGCCCATCCACTCAAATGAACCCATTGTGTCTCTAAAATCCCAGCCTCTATGCAGGGAGTTACTAACAGAGAAGTGAAGCGAGTGACTCCAGCTGTGCCTAGCAAATGCTTGTGAAATATGGTGTGTCAACTCCACTGAGACCTGCCAAGAACTGTCTGGGTTTGTTTCGTATGAAACGGGCTATGTGCTTCCAAATGAACCCAAATCTTTGTTTTCTGTTGCCATGGGCACCATGGGATCGTTTTGGAATTTTCCTGTGGTTTCGACGTCAGAGGGAGGATTCCTAATGGTAATTACTGAGAATGTGTGGTGTGGAATAGGGGGAGACGGATAGAGTGGGAATGTGCGTGCAAGAAGGAGAGAAAGTGAAAGAATGAGAAAGAATTTGAGTGAAAAGAGTTTGTAGAAATAGAAGGAGAAAGACAGAGAGGGGATTGTAATGTATGTGTGTGCCTGCGTGCTGTGCATACTGTATGTCCTTGTCCTTATAGCTTGTCCTCCAGGGCCCAGTGTCTCACTCTCCATCACCACCCTGTCATAGCTCCCACCCTATAGACCTCACCCCAATTATATGTCTTCACGTACCTGACTCATTACGGCAGGACGAAATCGGATGTCATTGTTTACAATAGGACAGTACTGCCAATTTCACCAGGGCAGGCGGCAGACGGCATGGGCGCCAAAAGTAAAAATATCTCTACTTTTGACGTTGACTGTGGCGGCAAAACCAAATCAGATGTTAGCCCCTGTGACTATTCTTAACTAAAACAATACAACAGTAAGTCATTTATATTTAGAAATATCATATAGCATCTAGCTAAGAAATATTGTGGTTCAAAGTGCTGTATTTATTCTGTTTAGAATTTTTTGACACCCACTGTGCACATACGTCAATTCCACATCTATTCCACGTTGATTCAATGTAATTTCATTGAAATGACGCAGAAACAACGTATTCAACCAGTGTGTGCCCACTGGGAAGCTAGCATGTTTTTCAAACTAGCTAGGCCACCAGTTTTCATGCAGCGCTACAAGAGGCTATATCAGTCCAGTAATACAGGACTAGTAAAGGCCCAGTGCACTCCTTTTGTGAATAACTGTTATTTTATTAGGATTTTTCATGGGGTGCTGCTGCCATCTGATCAGACTTTCTTTGCGTCTGTAATGTGAGCGCAGCATTAGCACTCAGTTACAGATTCACGCCACCCGGCATAGCTCACCCCACCTTCTCACACTCATCCCAACCCAGAGACCCCCACCCTCCAACCATCCAGACCTGAACAATAGCTGCTGTAATTTGCTCAACAGGAATCCAGGAGTCATCTTTACAGTCAGTCTGCAAGCTGATGCATTGAGCCCACCACCAGGAAACCTGAAAAAATAATAACTCCCTTCACACACACCCTTCACACACACACACCCACGATGTCAGGTAGGTTTACACTAGGTGAGTGATGTGATGTCTTTGGTGCACCATTCACACTCAGAGGAATGTTGAGCACACCTGATAATTGTTTGCAGCCATCTGCACAGTCTTATGAATCAGATGAGCTTTTCTTATGTCATGCTACATTACAAGTCCATCCATGTGACATGCACTTTATGTTGTCGTTTATCAACATGAGACAGCCTGTTGGAGCTAGTTGATCTAAGGGGCTTTGTGTGTTTCATGGGAGTTTCTGGGAAAGGTCTATTGTCAGTTGTAATTTTCAGGGGTGAGAGATGTCCTGCCAAGTCACATTGAGAGACTGACCCTGGGTCGGCTAGTCTCTCCAGTGGCTGGCTTTAGATATAAGACCCTCTGTGGGTGTTCCTTGAACTTGAACAGGATGGGCATGGCTAGAACAGAGCCTTACAGACCATCTAACAATCCTGCTCAGTCAGAGCCTAAGAGGAAACTCATTCTTACTCCAGTGAAAAAGGGCTCTCTGAAGATGGGCCAAAGCCAGAACTCAATGGGGCCAATCACGGCCAGATCACGAGGCTCATTTGAGGACAGTCCAAATAACTCTTCCCAGAATTTAAAAGTAAAAGTGCAACCCGGCAAACCCACTCCTCCCTTTAACAGAACTGGTATGACTCAAATCACCGTAGCCTCGTCTACACCTTGCGCTAAGATGTGAGTTTCGTGATCTGATCAATATAATCCAATCACTATCTGATCAAGGTTTGTTGCGTCTACACATTGTATTAAAATGTGTATCTTGTCTGTCCACTGTGTCCGCATTGTAACAAGATTAGCTGGTGCCTCCCTATATGCAAATTATTTTACAGTTAAACTTATTTATTTTAAGACAATTACTGATGCCATAAGTTAATGATGCTACCCGTCAATGATTTTAGAGGTAGGTATATGTGTCCAAATGTTTATTGATTGATCATTACAATTGTTGGATAGCTGGCTAGTGAATTTGATCCATATTAACATATATCATGTCTAAGTCCAAACACCTCAAAACACAAAATGGTATCAAGAACAAGATACCACAACAGTAGCTGAAACGAGCCATGTACGATTGCCCACGTGGCAGCTTCTTTTCATTGTTGCCAGCTATCTGACCGTTCACAAACACACTGCCTTTTACCCCTGCGTGCACATTGTGGCTCAAAATGATCGTGAAGTTGTCAGGCAACCCTATCTATACACCTGCTTTCCAAAAGGTATGATTCATTCATAATGTGAAACAATATGGTGCCACAGTAGCCTACAGTTAAGTTATCCTACATTTACCTCACATTTTGGTCATTTAGCTAATGATTTTATCCAGAGTGACCTCGTCAGTTGTCCTTTGGTTTCACAGGAACCATTAAGTAGCACTTTTTACAACCTGTTTATGAAGGACCATAAACTATTATGAGTTTACTGACATTATGTTGAGAATAGAGATACCGCTAGTCTTGCGTCACCATATTCCCAAGTCTCCATCAACCAGGAAGCTTCATACAGAAGCTAAGGCCAGGATTAAATCCGTCAAGCGTTAGAACCTAGTTATAGCATGCTTGACATTGATAGTTAATTTCCAATTGAGCCGACATTTGCAGCGTTTAGCTTGAAAGCGATCTCTGCGAACGCGGTTACATTGCCTTTAAAAGTTGCACTGTCTACAAGGGCAATCGGATTGACTCCTGGCCTAAGATAACACTGTGTTATCCAAGATTGTGAAAAAGAGGACTCATTTTGAAAGTAGGGTTAGCAGGGTGGTTTGCTTATGAGATGGAACACTGAAGATAAGACAGACAAGCTCCAACAGGATGGGCCACATTGAGACAGTTATCCCTATCTGCATTAGCCCCCATCAACATCTCTGTGTCCCAAGCCGGTGTGGCACCAGGGAGGACCAGGCAAGACTCTGCAGGCACAGCCTTACAACTGGATGAGCTTGGAATGCTAACATTAGCAAACCATAAAAATACCATGAGGTCTGGGTGGCTGTGCCTTTGGAAAATATAACTCACATTATGGCTCACTGCATTTGGATCAAACAGTCCATTATTTTATAACCACCACACCAAAAGGGAATATCTACTGTACATAGGGTACTTTCTCAAACGGTCTAAAACAGAGTTTCTCATGGTTCTAACTACACATATGCCTCCAAGAGAGGCAAAGATAGTTGTTTTAAATTTGTAAGGAATTCTTTCTTGACTTAATTTCCTGCCTCATGCTCCTTCCTGATTCTCTGGGACAGAAATACCTTCTACTGGGATGAGAGGAAGAGACAATAATACCACAGGCAGCATAAAGAAAGTGATCTTTATTTTATCGGCTTTGTAGGACAGGCTTGTTAGTTCATGGCCTCTTATATTAGGTATATCCAAACACTGCTATACTATTGATGGTACTATGTGTAAATACTGTAGGTGCCTGTGTGTACACTGCTAAGATATCCACAAGGAGAGAGTGTGCGAGAAAGAGAGAGCTAGATAGAGAGAGAGAGCTCACCCTTACCACCCTTATCTTTGCATTGTTCTTATGCTCTGAGAATGAATGGGGCAATATCAATTTACTACCAAGGGAACGGCATCTGAGGGAAAAAAACTCTTTCTCTTGTTGAGCCAATTGCAGCTTTCCATATCTCAGTGGGGAATGTTCCGGGTAAAATTACAGGGGGTCCTCTTCCGGATATGTTTACAACAAGATTAGAGTTGCCTTTGTTCCTGCATGTCTGCACAGGGCTAGGCTAATTGTTCTTTTGTTTAGCTTGTCTGGAACTCATATCCTCAGATAGGTGGAGGACAATTAGGTCCATGTCGAGTTCTTTACATAATCTCATGTGGTATACTTATGAGGGGTTTAACTGGTCTACTCTGTTTCATTTTTCATTATTTTTGATAAAATAAGTTTATATTTTGGGTTCTGATGGGTTTAAGACAGTTGAACAAAGCTCATGTGAATAAGTTCTATTCTTCAAGAATCAATGGCTATAGCTATATAAAATTGATTTAAAAAAGGTCCAAAAATGGAGGTATCAATCCTGAATTGCCCCTTTAACTGTCTGTGTGGTTTGTGATGCGACTCATGTCCCTGCCAGTTTGCATGTGATTCCAGGTTTTCAAGGTATGCCAGTGAGGAAATTGAGAAACCATGTATATGGAGTGGAACACAAATACATTACAGTTCACACACAAGTAGTTTATATAATATATTTTCATATTTGGGCACAGAATTAATCACAAATATGTATAAACAGAAAATATTTCTGATCACCATCATTCTGTTTTACCATTCCATACTTATTCTGTGACATTACAATTAAAGAGATGGCAATCTCAAATTACCAAGGGATTTTGAAAGGAAAAGCTACAAACTGAGGCAAACAAAAATAGTACCAGCTCACTCACATTTGAAGAAGTGTACTTTAGAGTTTCACTTTTGAGAGAGCAAAGCCAGACATGAGGACAAAGGAGTATGAAAAGTGCTTTTGGGGCATAGAGGAGAGAGGGAGGGAACTTGGGCAGAGGGGAGTTTCTAGTGGGAGGGACTGTGGGGGCCTGCAGGGTTATATAGTTAGAACGGCTTCCTCTCTGCCCCTGCTCTGTGTGTCTGTGTGCTCCTGTTTCTGCTGGCCCACTCTTAACTCTCTGTGCCTCTCTCAGTCTCTCTTGCTCCAACGAAAATGAGTGTCAAACGAAGCAGCGTCAGGGGACCTGGTAGTGGGTACAGCCAATCCATCACTCGCAGCTCTGCTGCTCCCGCCTACCGGGCCGCCAGCACCTATGGTGGGGCTGGGGGTCAGGGGACCCGCATCTCCTCTGTGTCCTACTCAGGTGTGCGCAGCGGGATGGGAGGGATGGGGATGGGAGGCTCCGGGGGCTCCATGTCCAGCAGCATCCAGGTGAGTGCCAGCGGGGACACAGCCGACATCATGGGCAATGAGAAGTTTGCCATGCAGAACCTCAACGACCGTCTGGCCTCTTACCTGGAGATGGTGAGGAACCTGGAGCAGGCCAATGGCAAACTGGAGCTGAAGATCAGGGAGGCCATGGAGAAGAGAGGCCCAGACGTCAACGACTACAGCCGCTACAACGCCATCTTGGATGACCTGAGGAAGAAGGTGAGAGGGCTGTGGGAGGAAGGAAGGTACTATTGGCTAATATTAGAAATGCTGGAGAATCTATACTATAGAGCTTTAGGGAAGTTAGGGAAGTTCACTGTCCTAGAATGGCTGACCCAACGGATAAGAGCGTAACAGAGTGTCAGAATGTAGTTTGGGAGTGAAAGAGGGAACACAGTGGCCCTACTTCATTTCCTTGTCAGATTATTCCCCTTGGTAGTAAAGACCCAGGTCAGCTGGTTTGTTCATTAGAGCCGTGCTGATCAGTGATGGCAGTGTGCCAGCTTCTCCAGGCAGAAGGCCAAAGGCAGACATAAAGCAATAAGAAGGGGAATTCCAAGGGGTTCTGCTAGCTGACTTTTGACATGGCCAGAGTTCTGGGTCCAGCTAGCTTTTTTGGGACACAAAGATGGTTAGCAATAAAAGGATTATCGATGATATACTGACACGTTTCCCCATGAAAGCAAGGATAGTTGTTACAGTTCAAGATAAAGTTCAAGAGGTTTTTATATTGTCTCTCTGCTTTGGTGAGTGTATAAAAGTTAAATGGAAATACAATTCACTAGTATCGATGAGAGAGAAGGGAACTCGCACCTTATAGTACTATTTGATGGTGTGGTCCTTACTTTTAGGGTGGAGCATGGTAATGAGTTTTGGAGTCAATGTGTGCCATCAAAAAGTTGTCTATCTAACCGTCTAAGTCATTCCGATCCCATTCATCTGATAGTGTTACATTCATATATATACTGAAAAATGGACATATGGGTTTGTAATGCCTTTTTGTGTGTACACTGTGGGGAAATTAAGAACATTCTGTGAGTCATCCAACTGTAAATGAGAGCTGATGATACTTCAAAATAGGCTAATTATCTGTGTGGAAAAACTTTTAGAAATCAAATTATAGGCCTAATGCATTTGCAACAAGTTACTGTTGTACTTCACAGCAAATCCTTAATACCATATTTCATTTTTTATTTAAAAAAATATCTGAAAAGCTCTTTCCATTGGATTCTGGAAGATTCCAGTCATCCTGTCATTGGCCATTTTGGACCTTGCTGAAGCAACATGCCAAAGTAACAACCCAAAGTGACAGAGTAGCTATGCAAAATATGGAGATTATATGGTAGATGTCAGATACCAATAGCGAAAGACAAAATGCAAATAGGACAGACAATCACCACAGCATTCCTATTACTTTGTCCCTTTGAAAAAAAATCGGAATAAGGACACTGAACTCAGCCTTGAAAAAAATAAATGGTAAAAGCAACATGGTTTAAATATTTGTTTAGTCTGCTGCTCTTGTTTTGGCTCTCATTATGAAGCCTTGCATAAAGGGTTAGGGGAGGAAGGGAGTTAGGGCTTGATGTTTGCCTTGCTATTAATGCTTGCCTTTGTTGGCTTTACCAACTGCCCATGGTATCTAATTGACCCCCAACTCCATATATTAGTGTCCCAACGGGTTTATTTTTCTTTGTCATGATACCAGGATGTGGTTGCTAATTCAAATGTTCATCCTTCAAAAAACAAGGCTTATCTTGCCAGCAACAACAGGATATCCAACCCAGTAACCATCCCGCCATCCCCCACACACACGCACCAACCTCCCACCTGATGCAAATCCGCTGCCTTCTTCCTGGCACGTCAACTAGCTCACCAGCAGCTTGGCTGTTTGTTAATGATTGCCCAGATTGTGTAACCTGCACGCATCCATCCCCACCCTTATCTACTGTACCATGGAGAGCAAACACTGTGGCTGTGGGGTAGCTGGCCTTCCCTTTATTTTTATTTATTTTATTTTACCTTTATTTAACCAGGTAGGCAAGTTGAGAACAAGTTCTCATTTACAATTGCGACCTGGCCAAGATAAAGCAAAGCAGTTCGACAGATACAACAACACAGAGTTACACATGGAGTAAAACAAACATACAGTCAATAATAAAGTATAAACAAGTCTATATACAATGTGAGCAAATGAGGTGAGAAGGGAGGTAAAGGCAAAAAAAGGCCTTGGTGGCAAGGTAAATACAATATAGAAAGTAAAACACTGGAATGGTAGTTTTGCAATGGAAGAATGTGCAAAGTAGAAATAAAAATAATGGGGTGCAAAGGAGCAAAATAAATTAATTAATTAAATACAGTTGGGAAAGAGGTAGTTGATAGGGCTAAATTATATGTGGGCTATGTACAGGTGCAGTAATCTGTGAGCTGCTCTGACAGTTGGTGCTTAAAGCTAGTGAGGGAGATAAGTGTTTCCAGTTTCAGAGATTTTTGTAGTTCGTTCCAGTCATTGGCAGCAGAGAACTGGAAAGAGAGGCGGCCAAAGAAAGAATTGGTTTTGGGGGTGACTAGAGAGATATACCTGCTGGAGCGTGTGCTACAGGTGGGAGATGCTATGGTGACCAGCGAGCTGAGATAAGGGGGGACTTTACCTAGCAGGGTCTTGTAGATGACATGGAGCCAGTGGGTTTGGCGACGAGTATGAAGCGAGGGCCAGCCAACGAGAGCGTACAGGTCGCAATGGTGGGTAGTGTATGGGGCTTTGGTGACAAAACGGATTGCACTGTGATAGACTGCATCCAGTTTGTTGAGTAGGGTATTGGAGGCTATTTTGTAAATTACATCGCCAAAGTCGAGGATTGGTAGGATGGTCAGTTTTACAAGGGTATGTTTGGCAGCATGAGTGAAGGATGCTTTGTTGCGAAATAGGAAGCCAATTCTAGATTTAACTTTGGATTGGAGATGTTTGATATGGGTCTGGAAGGAGAGTTTACAGTCTAACCAGACACCTAAGTATTTGTAGTTGTCCACGTATTCTAAGTCAGAGCCGTCCAGAGTAGTGATGTTGGACAGGCGGGTAGGTGCAGGTAGTGATCGGTTGAAGAGCATGCATTTAGTTTTACTTGTATTTAAGAGCAGTTGGAGGCCACGGAAGGAGAGTTGTATGGCATTGAAGCTTGCCTGGAGGGTTGTTAACACAGTGTCCAAAGAAGGGCCGGAAGTATACAGAATGGTGTCGTCTGCGTAGAGGTGGATCAGAGACTCACCAGCAGCAAGAGCGACCTCATTGATGTATACAGAGAAGAGAGTCGGTCCAAGAATTGAACCCTGTGGCACCCCCATAGAGACTGCCAGAGGTCCGGACAACAGACCCTCAGATTTGACACACTGAACTCTATCAGAGAAGTAGTTGGTGAACCAGGCGAGGCAATCATTTGAGAAACCAAGGCTGTTGAGTCTGCCGATGAGGATGTGGTGATTGACAGAGTCGAAAGCCTTGGCCAGATCAATGAATACGGCTGCACAGTAATGTTTCTTATCGATGGCGGTTAAGATATCGTTTAGGACCTTGAGCGTGGCTGAGGTGCACCCATGACCAGCTCTGAAACCAGATTGCATAGCAGAGAAGGTATGGTGAGATTCAAAATGGTCGGTAATCTGTTTGTTGACTTGGCTTTCGAAGACCTTAGAAAGGCATGGTAGGATAGATATAGGTCTGTAGCAGTTTGGGTCAAGAGTGTCCCCCCCTTTGAAGAGGGGGATGACCGCAGCTGCTTTCCAATCTTTGGGAATCTCAGACGACACGAAAGAGAGGTTGAACAGGCTAGTAATAGGGGTGGCAACAATTTCGGCAGATAATTTTAGAAAGAAAGGGTCCAGATTGTCTAGCCCGGCTGATTTGTAGGGGTCCAGATTTTGCAGCTCTTTCAGAACATCAGCTGAATGGATTTGGGAGAAGGAGAAATGGGGAAGGCTTGGGCGAGTTGCTGTTGGGGGTGCAGTGCTGTTGACAGGGGTAGGAGTAGCCAGGTGGAAAGCATGGCCAGCAGTAGAGAAATGCTTATTGAAATTTTCAATTATGGTGGATTTATCAGTGGTGACAGTGTTTCCTATCTTCAGTGCACTGGGCAGCTGGGAGGAGGTGTTCTTATTCTCCATGGACTTTACAGTGTCCCAGAACTTTTTTGAGTTAGTGTTGCAAGAAGCAAATTTCTGCTTGAAAAAGCTAGCCTTGGCTTTTCTAACTGCCTGTGTATAATGGTTTCTAGCTTCCCTGAACAGCTGCATATCACGGGGGCTGTTCGATGCTAATGCAGAACGCCATAGGACGTTTTTGTGTTGATTAAGGGCAGTCAGGTCTGGGGAGAACCAAGGGCTATATCTGTTCCTGGTTCTAAATTTCTTGAATGGGGCATGTTTATTTAAGATGGTTAGGAAGGCATTTTTAAAAAATATCCAGGCATCCTCTACTGACGGGATGAGGTCAATATCCTTCCAGGATACCCCGGCCAGGTCGATTAGAAAGGCCTGCTCGCTGAAGTGTTTCAGGGAGCGTTTTACAGTGATGAGAGGAGGTCGTTTGACCGCTGACCCATTACGGATGCAGGCAATGAGGCAGTGATCGCTGAGATCTTGGTTGAAGACAGCAGAGGTGTATTTAGAGGGGAAGTTGGTTAGGATGATATCTAAGAGGGTGCCCGCGTTTAAGGCTTTGGGGAGGTACCTGGTAGGTTCATTGATAATTTGTGTGAGATTGAGGGCATCAAGTTTAGATTGTAGGATGGCTGGGGTGTTAAGCATGTTCCAGTTTAGGTCGCCTAGCAGCACGAGCTCTGAAGATAGATGGGGGGCAATCAGTTCACATATGGTGTCCAGAGCACAGCTGGGGGCAGAGGGTGGTCTATAGCAGGCGGCAACGGTGAGAGACTTGTTTTTAGAAAGGTGGATTTTTAAAAGTAGAAGTTCAAATTGTTTGGGTACAGACCTGGATAGTAGGACAGAACTCTGCAGGCTATCTTTGCAGTAAATTGCAACACCGCCCCCTTTGGCAGTTCTATCTTGTCTGAAAATGTTGTAGTTTGGAATTAAAATGTCTGAATTTTTGGTGGTCTTCCTAAGCCAGGATTCAGACACAGCTAGAACATCCGGGTTGGCAGAGTGTGCTAAAGCAGTGAATAGAACAAACTTAGGGAGGAGGCTTCTAATGTTAACATGCATGAAACCAAGGCTATTACGGTTGCAGAAGTCGTCAAAAGAGAGCGCCTGGGGAATAGGAGTGGAGCTAGGCACTGCAGGGCCTGGATTCACCTCTACATCGCCAGAGGAACATAGGAGTAGTAGAATAAGGGTGCGACTAAAAGCAATAAGAATTGGTCGTCTAGAACGTCTGGAACAGAGAGTAAAAGGAGGTTTCTGGGGGCGATAAAATAACATCAAGGTATAATGTACAGACAAAGGTAAGGTAGGATGTGAATACAGTGGAGGTAAACCTAGGTATTGAGTGATGAAGAGAGAGATATTGTCTCTAGAAACATCATTGAAACCAGGAGATGTCATTGCATGTGTGGGTGGTGGAACTAATAGGTTGGATAAGGTATAGTGAGCAGGACTAGAGGCTCTACAGTGAAATAAGCCAATAAACACTAACCAGAACAGCAATGGACAAGACATATTGACATTAAGGAGAGGCATGCTTAGTCGAGTGATCAAAAGGGTCCAGTGAGTGGAGAGGTTGGTTTAGGGTCACGGCGATTTAGACAGCTAGCCAAGCCAACCGGTAGCAAGCTAGCATAGGATGGAGTCTGTTGTTAGCCACCTCTTGCGTTCGGTCAGTAGATTAGTGGGGTTCCGTGTGGTAGAGGGGATTAATCCAAATCACACAACAACAAAAATAAGAACAATAGATATAGTTATAGAGGCCCGAGAAGAAAACATAATAATTCAAATAAATAAATTGTCCGATTGTCTATTCAGATAGCAGCCGGAAAGACAGCTAACGGTTAGCGGGCCGCAGATGGGCGTTCCGGTAACGTCGCGACAGAGGAGCCAGCCGGATCTCCTTCAGGTAGATAACGTCGGCAGTCCGGTTGTGAAGGCCCGGTGGGGCTCCGCGTAGGCAGTGAAACGGGTCCGGATAGGTGACTGCAGCCCAGGAGTGAATGATGGAACTCAGGCGTGATTGACGGAGCTGGCTAGCACCGGAACAATCGATGTTTGCTCCGGAATCGACGAAAGCCGACTGTCACACGGATAGCAGCTAGCTAGCTGTGAGATCCGGGTATGAATGTCCAGAGAGCAGTTGAAATCCAGGGACATGGAGAGAAAAATTGGTCCGGTATGTTCCGTTCCGAGCCGCGCTGCGCCGTACAAAACTGGCGATAGATTTTCGATAGATTTTCGAACTAAAGGACAGCCGATGACCACAAACCGTGGTTAGCTTCCCTGATCCTGGCTGCCATGTCCTTTCGGAATTCCCACACCTACCTTTTCACTTTGATACTCATTACAGAAAAGTATTGAAACTGTTGTGAATTTTTTTTAAATAAAAGTGTGTTGACTTTAACTCATTCCTCCCTGTCATTGGTAGGTGTTTGATGCCACAAAAGACAACGCCCGTCTGTGTCTTCAGATCGACAATGCACGCTTGGCTGCTGATGACTTCAGGGTGAAGTAAGTCATGCTTAGTAGAGCACAAAACCATCAGCCAGTTGCTGGCACACCTTAATTAACGGCAGCATGATGAACATCCAATGAAAACAAAACAAAGACAGTTGATGTGCCACATTATCTGCATACCCTCCATACTATTAGTGACACTTTAGAGAATAGCTCTCCAGGTCACTGTATCAGATGCTATTTTCTGTGTGTCTTGCAGGTTCGAGTCCGAGCTGTCCATCCGGCAGTCTGTTGAAGCTGACATTGTTGGCCTGAGGAAGGTCATTGATGACACCAACATGGGCCGCATGAACCTGGAGAGCGAGATCGAATCTCTAAAGGAGGAGCTCATCTTCCTGAAGAAGAACCACGACAACGTAAGCTCTTGACCCAACCACCAAACCAATATAATACACATGACCCAACCCCACCTCTCTTGCACCCCCAAATGTATATTTACCATATTCCTTGTCAATGGTTTAGCAAGAGTAAGACCTAGCATGCCTACATAGGAGATAAAGTCAACCTTACTGTATAAACAAAGGTGTTGTGTGTGAGATCTTTTGGATTTAGCAATGGAGCGGTAAGTGCGGCTCAACCATAGGATTCACCCAGGGGGCCCTTGAGTACCCAAACAAACGGCCTAAACATGGACGCTGACTTCAGTCTTGAAAACATATTGCTTAATAAATGTTAACGTTGTTGTCCATTTGGCCAAACAGGAGGTGATGGAGATGCGTAACATGATCTCCCAGTCTGGAGTGCAGGTGGATGTGGATGCTCCTAAGGGACAGGACCTGGCCGCTATCATGGCTGAGGTCCGGGCCAAGTATGAGAAGGAGGCCCTGAAGAACCAGGAGGAGCTCAAAGCATGGCACGAAACACGGGTAACACCTAGCAGCTAAATCATTTGAAAACAGTGCTGACTTTAAAGTGAAACCGTCACATGCACAGCCACAGAAATGCCCTCTTAACCAATGATTTTTAAACTGACATCTATATCCTCTATCCCTTCCAGATCACAGAGGTGCAGTCTGTGGTGTCACAGAACACAGAGGCCCTGCAGGGCGCACACACAGAGATCAATGACCTCCGCAGACAGCTACAGACACTGGAGATTGAGCTGGACTCACAGAAAAGCTTGGTAAGATCCCTCAATAACACTAAACTCACCCAGCCAGTGTGTACAAAATACATCACGGCATCAATGCCATTGGTTAAGTTCATGTTAATTTACAAGTCCAACCATCTGTCCTGATGGTCTTCCTCTTTCTAACAGAAAGGTTCTCTGGAGGGAACCCTGCGTGACACAGAGATGCGCTACAACATGGAGATGGAATCCTTGAACAACATCCTCGTGGGTCTGGAGTCTGAGCTGACCAACCTCCGCTCCAACATCCAGCAGCAGACACAGGAGTACGAGCACCTGCTCAACATCAAGATGAAGCTGGAGGCGGAGATCGCCACATACAGAAGACTGCTGGACGGAGGAGACTTCAAGTGAGTAAGACAGAGGGTGTACTTCCAACCAATGAAGTAGACCTGAGAAAGATAATGAGGTTTGTTGTCAGCCAAGAGCCTATTAGGGTAAATGGTAATCTAAAGAGGCATTTTCTATCTTGGAAGCACAAGTAGCCATATTGAAACCAGGTTTCTGTTGGCTGACAGTTGTGAAACTATCTCCCTCTCTCAAGGCTCCAGGATGCTCTGGAGGACCAGCGGACAGTGAAGACCAAGGTGATGACCGTCACACAGACTCTGGTGGATGGGAAAGTTGTCTCCTCCAGCACAGAGACCAAGGAGAGGAAACAGTGAGACCACACCCATCATTCCCCGTCATCCTTAACGTACAACACCAATCGACACATCATAGGCATACGATAACATCTAGCTGGATAAGAAGAAAGCTATCTCACCATTGTATTTATTTCATCATTGTTTATTTTGCTTTTGGGTCTTGTGTTTTTTTTTAAATCTTTAAACGTAAGAATACATACGTTTATAGTACAAGTTCACAATTGAGAAATTTGGGACAAAGTTGGTTTAACCAATGTTTTAGACCTTTAAACTAGCAATTGGATGAAGTAAAATATCTGTATTATCTATTAACTTTCTTTTTCTACCATTGTCATCTTACTTTTCTTTCTGTCCAATTGAATTTGCCTGATGTGATGTACCTTCATTGTACAATAAAATTTTACCGGAATCTTGAGTATTGTCTTTCAATGGATGTGCACTTCTTTGAACATTTTACTCCAAACATGCACTATTGCTGCATAATAGAGCAAGCAGCTTTTCTAGGTTATCACTTTTCATAATGGATTGTGGTTAATGTCAAAATAGCAACTTTACTACAACAAATTGAAACTAATAACAAATGCATATTGAGCAGAGAAGGACAATTATTTACACAGATCATGAGGGTGGATGTCATATTTGCTCTAATCTTCTTCTATAGGTTAACTACTGATAGTGCTTTACAAAATATCACATAGGTTATATTAAGTAATATTTGCTCTATTTTTTATTTATTTTTTCCTTTATTTAACTAGGCAAGTCAGTTAAGAACAAATTCTAATTTTCAATGACGGCCTAGGAACAGTGGGTTAACTGCCTGTTCAGGGGCAGAACGACAGATTTGTACTTTGTCAGCTCGGGGATATGACCTTGCAACCTTTCGGTTACTAGTCCCAACGCTCAAACCACTATGGGTTAGCTATGATAGTGCATTGCCTCGCCATCGTCCATGGTGGATTCTACGGCTGGCTCGGGTCCACCATGCTCCAGCTTCCATCGGGCCTCAAGGGGTCTCCTGAACCACTCATCTGCTGTTAGCATCGGAAGCTCTATGGTGAGAAACATCTCGGTTACTGAGACAAAAACCATGTGTTATTCTGGGGTACGAGTACAGGACATTACTAGGCGGCTTCCTACCATTCTACGACAACTGCCATGTGCTGACACTTTCATAATCAGTGCGGGCTGAAACATTAAGAGAACTAGCTCAGAACTGCTGAAACTGGATTTTAAAGAATTGATTCTAGCTCTGAAAGACACCAGAAAGCGGCTGATTATTTCAGAACCTGTGCCAACGCTGGGCCGCTGCAACGAAAGATTCAGAAGGCTACTGGCATTACACACTGCATGGATTGGTGATAATCCTAGTTGAATTCATGGTGTGCTTTGGTCAAGTTAAATCACCATGTGTTCTCAACCTCACTCCAATATTGAAATGTAGTTGATGGTATAGTTTTCAAACTCGATAGTATGAACATTTTTAAATAACTGTCTTTTGAGTGGGTGAATAAAGGTTTAAATCTCATTGATCAACGTCTCAACCAAATATTACCAACATTTCCACTTTGAAATGACAGTGTGCGCAGTGGGTTGTCAGCAGTAATCATGCTCCTGTGAACCGGAGCTAAACTGTTAGCACAGACTGTTTGCCATAGTAGGAAGCCCACATTGAGCAGTCCACCCTTCACTATCAGCTCAAATATATACTGAACAAAAATGTAAACGCAACATGCAACAATTTCAAATGATCCCTCAGGTGAAGAAGCCGGATGTGGAGATCCTGGGCTGGCGTGGTTACACGTGGTCTGTGGTTGTGAGGCCGGTTCGACGTACTGCCAAATTCTCTAAAACTACAAAGGAGGTGGCTTTTGGTAAAGAAATTAACATTTAATTATCTGGCAACAGCTCTGGTGGACATTTCAGCAGTCGGCATTCCAATTGCACGCATCCTCAACTTGAGACATCTGTGGCTATGTGTTGTGTGACAAAACGGCACATTTTAGAGTGGCCTTTTATTGCCCCAGCACAAGGTGCACCTGTGTAATGATCATGCTGTTTAATCATCTTCTTGATATGCCACACTTGTCATGTGGATGGATTTTCATTGCAAAGGAGAAATGCTAACGAACAGGGACGTAAACAAATGTGCTTTTTGTGCATATAGATAATTTCTGGGAACTTTTATTTCAGCTCATGAAACATGGGACCAACACATGTTGCATTTATATTTTTGTTTACTAACGCTACAGAAATCTACAGAAATCTGCTATAAAGTTGCATCCACATCTATTGGATGTAGTGATCATAATATAGGCCCCATATCTAGGAAAACCAAAGTTCCTAAGGCTGAGCCTAACATAGTGTATAGGAGATCATACAAGAGGTTTTGTAGTGATTTCTATGTGGTGTGTAATGAGGATGCTGCACTTCACACATTTATGAAATTGCTTATACCAGTTACTAATAATGTACCTATTAACCCTATCAGTCTTGAGACCCCAGCAAAAAAACAACAAAAAAATTCGATATAAAAAAAAAAATGTTTTAATTAAAAAATATATATATATTTCTTTAAATCGGCTTTTCGTATTGAGTGAATTCGGAAAGTATTCAGGCCCCTTGACTTTTTCCACATTTTGTTACTTTACAGCCTTATTATACAATTGATACAATTATTATTTTCCCTCATCAATCTATGCACAATACCTCATAATGACAAAGTGAAAACAGGTTTTAGACATTTTTGACCATTTGCAATGAGATTCAATATTGAGCTTAGATGCATCCTGTTTCTGTTGATCAACCTTGAGATGTTTCTACAATTTGATTGGAGTCCACATGTGGTAAATTCAATTGATTGGCCATGATGGCCATGATGACAGTGCATGTCAGAGCAAAAACCAAGCCATGAGGTCGAAGGAATTGTCTATACACCGAGACAGAATTGTGTCGAGGCACAGATCTGGGTAAGGGTACCAAAAAATGTCTGCAGCATTGAAGCTCCCCAAGAACACAGTGGTCTCCATCATTCTTAAAATGGACGAAGTTTGCAACCACCAAGACTCTTCCTAGAGCTGGCCTACCAGGCCAAACTAAGCAATCAGGGGAGAAGGGCCTTGGTCAAGGAGGTGACCAAGAACCAGATGGTCACTCTGATAAAAGCTCCAGAGTTCCTCTGTGGAGATGGGAGAACCTTCCAGAAGGACAACCATCTCTGCAGCACTCCACCAATCATTTGTGGTAGAGTGGCCAGACTCTTCAGTAAAAAGGCACCTGACAGCCCGCTTGGAGTTAGCCAAAAGGCACCTAAAGGACTCTCAGACCATGAGAAACAATATTCTCTACGGACAATTCCGTCGACCTCATGGCTTGGTTTTTGCTCTGACCTTACTGTAAAATGCTTACTTACAAGCCCTTGAACCAATTATGCAGATTTGATTTATAGTAGGAAAATATTTTCTGAAGAAATATTTTCTAAAACGAATGTTAAAAAAGTAAACACAATAACATTAACGATGCTATATACAGGGGGTATTGAGTCAATGTGCGGGGGTACAGGTTAGTCGAGGTAATTTAAATAATATGTACATGTAGGTAGGGGCAAAGTGACAAATCATAGATAATAAACAGAGAGTAGCAGCAGCGTAAAAAAGGGGGTCAATGCCAATAGTCCGGGTAGCCATTAATTTGATTAACTGTTTAGCAGTCTTATGTCTTGGGGGTAGAATCTATTAATAAGGAGCCTTTTGGACCTAAACTTGGCGCTCCGGTACCGCTTGCCGTGCGATAGCAGAAAGAACAGTGTACGACTTGGTTGGCTGGAGTCTGACCATTTGTAGGGCCTTCCTCTGACACCGCCTGGTATGGAGTTCCTGGATGGCAGGAAGTTTGGCCCCAGTGGTGTAATAAACAGTATATAGGGGTTTGGTCTATCTACCCCTACCTCTCCAGTATCCCTGCACATTGTAAGTATGGTATTAGCACTGACCCGGGAACTGACCCTCATGTATTTTTGTTCTACTTTACTTTCTTTTATAGAACTATTGATATTGATTACTGCATTGTTGAGAAAGCGCTTGCAAGAAAGGCATTTCATTGTGTACTTGTGAACGTGACAATAAAACTTGAAATTTGAGAACTGTCAGGTCCTGTTCAACATCAAGATAGGGCCGGAGAGTGAGATCGCACTGTACAAGAGGCTGCTGGATGGAGGGTAAAACATGGAGAGATGACAGGTGGAGCTGCATGACCAGCTGGGTATTGATATTTTGTTCGCTTGCTTTTTTTGAGGCATAGGAAGCGTCATATTTGCTAATTAGATACAGTATTTTCATGAAAACTAGTGTGTATGTACTGTACAAGGACTCAGGTCTGGGCCCGGTTCCGCGATAGCGACTGAATTTAGGCATGCAAGTGTTTTAACAACGCATCTTTCCTCCGACGGCTGAATATACGTTTCTCAAAACATCATGCAGAGAGAACGTTCGCTATGTGCGTCGCTGAGGCATGTGTCGATCAGTGGCAATGCGTGGGTAAAAATCACTGGGGAAACCAGGGAAAAAAAGCAATTTTACAACCTGTGTTGTGATAATTGTGTTGTTTGCTCTGTAACCTGTTAGTTCATATACCTTGCAACTGTGATATACTGTATAGGCCTAAGGCCTACATTTTGAAATTTGGTTAATTTAATTTACTAAAAAATAAAACAAATTTAATTTGAGTGGGACATACAGACTGACAACATGAAACATGGAAAAATATATGTGTTTATACTGAAAAAGAATATAAACTCAACATGTAAAGTGTTGGTCCCATGTTTCATGATCTGAAATAAAAGATCCCAGAATTTTTTCCATATGCACAAAAATATGATTTCTCTAAAATGTGTTTACATCCCTGTTAGTGAACATTTCTAATTTGCCAAGATAATCCAGCCACCTGACAGGTGTGGCATATCAAGAAGCTGATTAAACAGCATGATCATTACACAGGAGCACCTTGTGGGGACAATAAAAGGCTACTCTAAAATGTGCAGTTTTGTCACACAATACAATGCCACATATGTCATGTTTTGAGGAGTTTTGAGGAAGTGTGCAATTGGCATGCCGACTGCAGGAATGCCCACCAGAGAACTGAATGGTATTTTCTCTACCATAAGCCGCATCCAAAGTCATTTCGAGAATTTGGCAGCAAGTCCAACCGGCCTCACCATGCCAGCCCAGGACATCCACATCCGGCCTCTTCAACTGTGTGATCGTCTGAGACCAGCCAACAGCTGATGAAAATGAGGAGTATTTCGGTCTGGAATAAAGCGCTTTTGTGGGGAAAAACTCATTCTGATTGGCTGGGCCTGGCTCCCCAGTGGGTGGGCCTAGCTCCCAAGTGGGTGGGCTTACTCCCTCCTCGGCCCATCCATAGCGATGCACCTGTCCAGTCATGTGAAATCCATAGATTAGGGCCTAATGTATTTATTTAAATTGACCGATTTCCTTTTATGTGACCGACCACCTTGATTCGGTCTTATGTAGCAACATTTGAAATTGTGTTTTTTACATTGGATAAAAGCAGAGACACAGAGTTACAAACGGGTACAGTATATCATACACTGCATTCGAGGAACAATGGGAAATTAATTCTGCTTTGAAAGTTGACAAACTTGTAACCTCGCTTTTGAGAAAATTGCCTAGTTTCCTGAAACGGATCACATATGAACTGTAACACAGTAAAGTTGTTGAAAGGGTTGCATGTTGCATTTATATTTTTGTTCAGTATATGTATGTATGTACCTTTGCACCATTGTTTTCCCACCAAAGAAATGACACTTCCTGAATGTGGTGACATTTTTTAAAGGGGTTGTTTTCTTAAATAAATCTTAAATAAAATAATAAATACAATAATCATGAAAAAAATTACTTAAATGTAATAATTTAACTATAAAATAATAACAAATTTGAAATATTATTTTAAGGTGTATATTTCTCATGGAATAAATGCCTACATCCACTGAAAAAAATGCAACATTTCTTTGCAAGATCCATATTTTGTATTTTTAAGGTAAAAGGACAGCCTTTTGGAATACACATTTTACACTAAATAAGAAGAGATATTTCCTGGGGATAGAAAATGCACCACATTGTAGGAATGACTCAGCTGCTTCCACTATTCCTGCGCCATTTCAACTTCAAAATTTTAAACATCATCAAAACACTTATGCTTAGTCTAATACAGTGACAACTAAAATATTCCAAAAACAATTTAGTCCGATCAATGTAAGCTAAATATGTGGCTTTCCATTGTTCTGATTTCCGTGAGTGTGTGTAAGTAGAAAAAACATGTTGACTCACCCAACTTGCAGAGAAACGCCAATGACATCCTCCTTTTTGTCATGTTGCCCAAATGGTCTATGACTCACTCACTCTGTCATACAGTACACACTATTCGTTTTGTTGTCCTGGACTACCTGGCTATAATGCTTGCTCACTAGCCTAACTTACTTTCATGTGCAGCTAGTTAACATTAGTGTCACGCCCTGACCTTGGAAAGCCTTTTAATGTCTCTATTTGGTTTGGTCAGGGTCAGGGTGTGATTTGGGGTGGGCATTCTATGTTTTGTTTTTCTATGATTGTATTTCAATGTTTTGGCATTGGTATGGTTCTCAGTCAGGGACAGCTGTCTATCGTTGTCTCTGATTGGGAACCATACTTAGGTAGCCCTTTACCCTCCTTTTTGTGGGAAGTTGTCTTTGTTTGTTGGCACTATAGCCTTTAGCTTCACGGCCGTTTTTTGTTTGGTTTATTGTTTTTTTGTCGCCATCATTCTTAAATAAAGTAAAATGTACCTTCACCACGCTGCACCTTGGTCCTCATCATTCGACAGCCATGACAATTAGCCTATTGGCCCTTTCCTAAATTAGCCATTGATGGAGATAGGGATTTGGACTTGTAGTTTTACTTCAATTCTCCGTACTAGCTAATGATTATAACGGTAAATCTGATTCAACCATGAATTCATACAGTGCCTTGCGAAAGTATTCGGCCCCCTTGAACTTTGCGACCTTTTGCCACATTTCAGGCTTCAAACATAAAGATATAAAACTGTATTTTTTTGTGAAGAATCAACAACAAGTGGGACACAATCATGAAGTGGAACGACATTTATTAGATATTTCAAACTTTTTTAACATATCAAAAACTGAAAAATTGGGCGTGCAAAATTATTCAGCCCCTTTACTTTCAGTGCAGCAAACTCTCTCCAGAAGTTCAGTGAGGATCTCTGAATGATCCAATGTTGACCTAAATGACTAATGATGATAAATACAATCCACCTGTGTGTAATCAAGTCTCCGTATAAATGCACCTGCACTGTGATAGTCTCAGAGGTCCGTTAAAAGCGCAGAGAGCATCATGAAGAACAAGGAACACACCTAGGCAGGTCCGAGATACTGTTGTGAAGAAGTTTAAAGCCGGATTTGGATACAAAAAGATTTCCCAAGCTTTAAACATCCCAAGGAGCACTGTGCAAGCGATAATATTGAAATGGAAGGAGTATCAGACCACTGCAAATCTACCAAGACCTGGCCGTCCCTCTAAACTTTCAGCTCATACAAGGAGAAGACTGATCAGAGATGCAGCCAAGAGGCCCATGATCACTCTGGATGAACTGCAGAGATCTAAAGCTGAGGTGGGAGACTCTGTCCATTGGACAACAATCAGTCGTATATTGCACAAATCTGGCCTTTATGTAAGAGTGGCAAGAAGAAAGCCATTTCTTAAAGATATCCATAAAAAGTGTCGTTTAAAGTTTGCCACAAGCCACCTGGGAGACACACCAAACATGTGGAAGAAGGTGCTCTGGTCAGATGAAACCAAAATTGAACTTTTTGGCAACAATGCAAAACGTTATGTTTGGCGTAAAAGCAACACAGCTGAACACACCATCCCCACTGTCAAACATGGTGGTGGCAGCATCATGGTTTGGGCCTGCTTTTCTTCAGCAGGGACAGGGAAGATGGTTAAAATTGATGGGAAGATGGATGGAGCCAAATACAGGACCATTCTGGAAGAAAACCTGATGGAGTCTGCAAAAGACCTGAGACTGGGACGGAGATTTGTCTTCCAACAAGACAATGATCCAAAACATAAAGCAAAATCTACAATGGAATGGTTCAAAAATAAACATATCCAGGTGTTAGAATGGCCAAGTCAAAGTCCAGACCTGAATCCAATCGAGAATCTGTGGAAAGAACTGAAAACTGCTGTTCACAAATGCTCTCCATCCAACCTCACTGAGCTCGAGCTGTTTTGCAAGGAGGAATGGGGAAAAAATTCGGTCTCTCGATGTGCAAAACTGATAGAGACATACCCCAAGCGACTTACAGCTGTAATCGCAGCAAAAGGTGGCTCTACAAAGTATTAACTTAAGGGGGCTGAATAATTTTGCACGCCCAATTTTTCAGTTTTTGATTTGTTAAAAAAGTTTGAAATATCCAATAAATGTCGTTCCACTTCATGATTGTGTCCCACTTGTTGTTGATTCTTCACAAAAAAATACAGTTTTATATCTTTATGTTTGAAGCCTGAAATGTGGCAAAAGGTCGCAAAGTTCAAGGTGGTCCAAATACTTTCGCAAGGCACTGTACATTGTGTGCCCGGCCTGAAAGGATGGAAGTTCAATACGTAGCTATACGTAGTCTTTTTTTCTTGGTACACTTTTGGGGGAAGCCTGGCTTCCCTTGGCATCCATCAGTGGCGGTCGGTGCCATTTCGGACAATTATTTTTTTATTGAGTATGGCCTTATTTCTATTACAGCATATTGGATGACTGTCATTCATATTCCATTCACCTATTTCAATGTAACGTTGATAGGTTCAGACTACTACATTATACTCAAATTTTCCCTATACCCATTATGAGGTTCTAACGTAGAACCTAGCCTATGAATGAAAGTTGACAACGTAGGTGCACAGGTCGAGAGAAAGATTTGAGGTGATAGACAGTGACACGTGGACAGACAGTTACACATTCAATACCGCCTTGCACACACTTGCCTGCATCTAGCTGATCTAGCTGTAATCATTAGTTACAAACAAAAGTTTTCTATTGGACAAATTCAGGTATGTTTATCCCCATTTTGTTCCATTTAAGAAACGTTTTTTAACAGAATCGGTGGAATGAATACATCCCCTGATCACATGCAAACAGTTCACTTCCGTAGGCACATACAAACAGCTCATTATATTTATTTTCCTCCTCCTCTCACCTTTTCCCTTTGCTTGTGAACTTCCCCGTAGAACACATCAGCTGTCTGTGACCAGGCAAAAAAAAACTTTACAAGCCAAACCATCATATCATAACCGCTACATCGTTGTCGCCATATTAGCTAAAGTAATGTCATAGTAAACATAGCGAATAGAACTAACGTAGCTAATAGCGCAGCATACAGTCAGTAAGCAGTTACTAACGATCCACTTCGCTGTTCAACGAGTGGTCTGAGGCAGGCGTTAGATTCCAAACATTTTCAAGTACAATGTTAATAACGATGGTCTTGGGAAACTTGGGAAGATTAAATGATGCGCCTACAAAGGTTATTTTGGAAAACTGAGCCCTGATATGGAAAGTGATATGACTGTTTTAGTTACAGTATCCAATGGATCTTTGTTTTCATCCGTGCTTCAAAAATGACGTTGTTGTTGAGAAAAAAACGACAAAATATTTCTGAACAAAGACTGTGGTTGTCACCCAGACACTGATGGATGGAAAAGATAACTACCCAGTCAAGAAACATCTTCTCTCTCATCATGACACACCATAACACTCGTAGAATAACAGTTCATTGTTCAAAAATGATAAGAGACAATTACAATAAACAATGCACTGGCTGTCTGTGTGTGTGTGTCATATTTCATTTAGTGTAACATGTATAGTACATTATGAAAAGTCTGTTTGTTTCCTCTAAATGCATACAGAAGACCTGCAAAGTTGATGTGAGGTGAAAAGCGATATTACTCAAGCAACAAACTTAAAATCTCACAAAATTTTATAGAGCTGCATAAATAATTGTCCCTATGTCACTTAGCACACTTCATCCAGCTCTGTTCCCAGTCTAGACAACAACAAAAAAAATTCTCATGAAATCTCTGTTTATTCTTCATTTTGACCCAAAGTTCTCTATATAACCCCCGACTGCTGGACTGGGCCTCAATTCCCATGCTATTTCACATTATTACTCACAGTGCACTCTTGCTTTGGTTTATTTTCCTTCACATTAGCTAGTCTGCATATTGTTTAAGTACCATTGACCTCATTTGGTCTCTATGGTGATCCCCTTGTATTGGTTAGTTAGAATTATTGTTCAATTAAGAAGAAAAAAAACTAGACCAAAATATCAAGCAAAGATGTAAAAGATGTGTAAAAGTCAGTCTGCTGATGGTGGTACCTGACCATGCACTGGCTAGTGTTGTATAGCTGTCCTCCACACACATACAGATATATTTTGTTAGAGCCAGAGATCTCCAGCCGCCTTGCATTAGAGGGATGAAAGCAAAGCAGCGGGTGTATCAGGGAGACAGAGCATTCCAAACTGATTCCAGATGGGGCGTGCAGAATATCTATACTGCATACCTGCCATTCCTCTGCATCGCTGGGCTCCACTGGACTCTCTGGCCAGGAGATTAGCCATGCAGTTTATCACAAGTGAGCCCATTAGGTCCAAATAGATCATCCACACTATTATTCTGTCTCTCATCCCATCCAATTCAAAGGAATACACAGGAATGTTTCATGGAGTTTTTCCTTGGAGGAAGTAGGCCAAATATATTCATACATCAAATTGTGTTTTTACAGAATTCTATTATAGAGTAGGAGGGAGAACGTCTTTGGCTTCACTCTGGGTGGAACAAACAGCAAACTTAGCGAAAAGGGAGAGACAGGCAAAGACTAAACAGCGCAAAGTAATTGGCCAGTTATCTCAGCCTATTTTATAACTTCATTCAGAGTACATAAACAACCCTGCAGCACCAGATGACGAACAGTCACTTCAGAATACCAGACTTCAAGCATGAGTCATATACATTTTTGGTCAAAGGTTGCTAATAACCACTCTTCTCTACCAGACACATCTGTAGGGTGTGGCCTCTGCTCAGAGTCAGAATGGGCAGCGTTTCCTCCCAGACTGCTCAGAGAGAGGGCAAAGACAGGGAGGGAAATGGGTGGATTAAGTAAGAACAGAACTGGGAAAGAGGCCACTGCCCAGCTAGCTGCCGGTCTCTTCCTCCATTTCATTTTTCCATTTCTGATGCATGGAGAGCTGGAAATGTCAGGCGAACCGCACAAATACGTGTTTTGGCTGCTTTGTTAGTGCATGAGTCACTCAGTCTGGTCACAGTGGTCTGTCCCAGTGGAAAGTCCAACCAGGGAAGTCAACGACCAGTCACAGACAGCCACACAGTATAGTACAACTAACATGATTACCCCTTTTGGCTAAAAATACAAAGAAACCAAACTTCTACTTCTTGCTGTAAGATTTCAATGTGCATGAGCTCTTCCAGTAAATCTGTGAGGAGTTACCATGAAAACAGATCTGGTAGTAAAATTAATTTTGAAATAAACTCAGAAATGATTCACAAACTATCACGAAATGAAACTAAAGAAATGTGAACTTGTTATTCTATGCCAGTACCAATGTAAGCACGGAATCTAAATCCCAACCTTGGCATTCGTTGAATGAGTAACTACCACAGATTCCAGAATTGAAGGTAAATGATTAAAACATGTGGTAATGGTGTCTGGCTACAGTAGCTCAGGGTCCTTTAGTTCCTTGTGTGCAACAAATACTATACTTTTCCATGTGAATACCGTGTAGAGAAAGGAATTTTATAGCAGGAAGGGAGAGTCGATATTTACAGTGAACAAAGGTCCACCCACCCACACCTTCACACCTGCTGAGTTCATCAACAGATCTTTCCACCAACATGAAAGGCCCATGGACACAACAGGTTCACTACGTCAACCTGTTCTGGACAAGACATTGGAAAACAAATTCCAGCTAGATTCCGTTATGAGTGGAAAACATTGTCTTTCTTGGGTAGTCCTGTCCACCCCATTTACATTCCTTTGTATCTGGGCACTGAGAAGGAGGTACAAGTCAGGCCAGAGGAATGTAGGGAGTGGAGACCAAGTCATGGGGTTAAATGTCAACAGTACTTTGATGATTAGGTCAGACATTCCCTCAGAGTCCTGTCCACAGCCCTGTCTGAGTGCTAATGGTCTAGGAATCCATCTTAGAGACAACTCTCCCCCCTATTTGTTATATGGGTATATTTGTTGTGAAGGTCCTTGGTCTTCAGGACATTGTGTCAATACTTTGTCTTGAAATCACTCTAGTAACATGTTGGATGTTAAGTGAGCTCTTCTTTCATGGAGCTCCACTACAAAAGGCATTTGTTACATAGACCAATGTTTTCCAGTCAGTACCCCCAACAGCACACACTTTTGTTGTAACCCCAGACAAACTCGCTCATGGAGGTCTTGATGATTTAGTTGACATGTTGAATCAGGTCTGGGGCTACAACAGAAATGGAGGACTGGTGTTCAGAGGATAGGGTTTGTGTTTATTGACTGACTTTACTGACGAAATTAGCGTACATCCATCAGGTTGGCATGAGGTTTGATTTACTCAGAGGCAATGGGGTCATTTAAGGCATAACAATCCTGTTTTTGCCCAGTTGCTGTGACAACCATCACAGAAAACTTGCTCTGTAACAACTATTAAGTCAAAGTTGTCATACACATGGGATACATTATTTGTTTACAGAGCACGTTTTTGGGGAATGTTGCCAGAGAAACAGGGCAAACACACTCATGGCTTCTGAGTAAACCATCTATATGCTATAAAATAGATAAGTAGCATTCTACATAAGCATTAGCTGTGAGAAATGGCCGCCATCTCTGGCCTGGAAACCTGTCATTAAGGTGTGCGACTGTCACCACACAGCTTTAACGGAGACCACAGTGAGGACAGGATCATCAAGGGACTGTCACCATCATCACACCCCTCTACTGGCCATGCCCCAGGCATGGCTGGTCACAGCACTTTACACAGCAGTCATGCAGAACTGCTGCTTTAATCCTAGCTACTTCCCACTCCTCAGGAATGGTGACCCACATGGGATTCCCCGTTACCAATCTACAACAAAACATATTGCTGTTGGAATGCCTTGGCTTGTATCCTGGTTATAATTTCAGATCACTTCCCGTATTTGCTGATAACAGCCATTGGACCATTTCAGAATACCACAGAAAAAGTGTTTAATTACATACATAATTACCAGCAGGCTATGTATAAATATAATTTCATGCTTGCTTAATCACTTTTCTTATCTGAGTATTAAATCAGAAATTCCCGGCATGACAGCTCTGACTATGAAACAAGACAGGAGCAGCCCAGGCCAAGTTGCAATCGTGCAGCTTGGCTAAGTCTACTGTGTTCCCCCCCCTTTGGACTAGTTGGCTTTTGGCCTCCCATTCCAGTCAGATATGACCAAAAAAGGGTACTTTCTGCTACTGCTGGGAATCAGGCAATATCTCTCGCCTACACAGCAGTGGAAAAATGACTCAGTAGTTGTGGGGCAGAGTGGAGGAATGTTGCAAACTGCTACTTGACATTAGCACTAAAACGCTTAAAATATTATACCAAGGGTCTCACAGAAGCCAGGAGTGATTTACCTGACTGTAAGAAACGTGTTATCTGACAGTGATATCTGTTGAATTATGTTTACACTGTATTATCTGCTTGATCATTATGCATTTTGATGGGCCAGATTACTGTAGCGTCTGAGGTGTCTCTCGTTGGAGCTTTGCAACTCACTGCCTTCAGGATTGTCTGAAGGCGCAACAGGAAAATATCATAGCTCTGTCCTTGTTGTTGAATGCTCTTTAGTCTGGCATCTGTCTGGAGATAATACTGTATGTCTGAGCCAGGAGACATGTGTGTGTGTGTGTGTGTTTCTCACAGGTAAGGCTGACTCACAGATGAAAGATATTGTTGCGTAGAAACCCGAAGTGGGTGGTCAGCAGAGATAGATGGGATGGGCTGAGGGAAGCTGAGGGTTGGGTATGTGGAATTGGAGACAAGTGGAAGTAATAATAATAAAAAGTACATTTGAATGACACTAAGTGGCAGTGTTTTCACAACTAATGCCGGCTTGCCTGAGGTTGATGCCGTGCAGGTGTTTGTACACATGCATATACACACACACACTGTCATTCAAATAAACACATCCAAGAACACACACATACATGTAATAGTGCCAGACATGCACACAAATATATATTTTTTATTTCACCTTTATTTAACCAGGTAAGCTAGTTGAGAACAAGTTCTCATTTACAACTGCGACCTGGCCAAGAAAGCAAAGCAGTGCAACACAAACAACAACACCGAGTTGGAATAAACAAGCGTACAGTCAATTACACAATATTTAAAAAAGAAAAGTCTATATACAGTGTGTGCAAATGGCATGAGGAGGTATGGCAATAAATAGGCCACAGTAGCAAAGTAATTACAATTTAGCAGATTAACACTGGAGTGATAGATGAGTAGATGATGGTGTGTAAGTAGTGATATTGGTGTGCAAAAGAGCATCAAAGTAAATAAAAACAATATGGGGATGAGGTAGGTAGATTGGGTGGGCTATTTACAGATGGACTATGCACAGCTGCAGCGATCGGTTAGCTGATGTTTAAAGTTAGTGAGGGAAATGTAAGTCTCCAGCTTCAGTGATTTTTGCAATTCGTTCCAGTCACTGGCAGCAGAGAACTGGAAGGAAAGGCGGCCAAATACACCTGCTGGAGCGTGTGCTACGGGTGGGTGTTGTTATTGTGACCAGTGAGCTGAGATAAGGCGGAGATTTACCTAGCATAGAATTGTAGATGACCTGGAACAAGTGGGTCTGCCGATGACTATGTAGCGAGGGCCAGCCGACTAGAGCATACAGGTCGCAATGGTGGGTGGTATAAGGTGCTTTGGTAACAAAACGGATGGCACTGTGATAGACTGCATCCAAGTAGAGTATTGGAAGCTATTTTGTAGATGACATCGCCAAAGTCGAGGATCGGTAGGATAGTCAGTTTTACTAGGGTATGTTTGGCGGCATGAGTGAAGGAGGCCTTGTTGCAAAATAGAAAGCCGATTCTAGATTTGATATGAGTCTGGAAGGAGAGTTTACAGTCTAGCCAGACACCTAGGTATTTGTAGTTGTCCACGTATTCTAGGTCAGAACCGTCCAGAGTAGTGATGCTAGTCAGGCGGGCGGGTGCGGGCAGAGAACGGTTGAAAAACATGCATTTGGTTTTGCTAGAGTTTAAGAGCAGTTGGAGGCCACGGAAGGAGTGTTGTATGGCATTGAAACTCATTTGGAGGTTAGTTAACAAAGTGTCCAAAGAAGGGCCAGATGTATACAGAATGGTGTTGTCTGCGTAGAGGTGGATCAGGGAATCACCCACAGCAAGAGTGACATCGTTGATAAATATACAGAGAAAAGAGTCAGCCCGAGAATTGAACCCTGTGGTACCCCCATAGAGACTGCCAGAGGTCCGGACAACAGGCCCTCCGATTTTACACACTGAACACACTGAACTGATTTTACACACTGAAGTAGTTGGTGAACCAGGCGAGGCAGTCATTTGAGAAGCCTTGTCCAGGATGATGAAGGCGGCTGCACAGTACTGTCTTTTATCGATGACGGTTATGATATCGTTTAGTACCTTGAGCGTGGCTGAGGTGCACCGTGACCAGCTCGGAAAATGGATTGCACAGCGGAGAAGGTACGGTGGGATCCGAAATGGTCAGTTTATTAACTTTGCTTTCAAGGACTTTAGAAAGGCAGGGCAGGATGGATATAGGTCTGTAACAGTTTGGGTCTAGAGTGTCACCTCGTTTGAAGAGGGGGATGACCGCGGCAGCTTTCCAATCTTTAGGGATCTTGGACGAAATGAAAGAGAGAGGTTGAACAGACTGGTAATAGGGGTTGCAACAATGGCGGCAGATCATTTTAGAAAGAGAGGGTCCAGATTGTCTAGCCCAGCTGATTTGTACAGGTCCAGGTTTTCCTGCTCTTTCAGAACATCTGCTATCTGGATTTGGGTGAAGGAGAAGCTGGGGATGCTCGGGCAGGTAGCTACGAGGGGTGCGGAGCTGTTGGCCGGGGTAGCCAGCAGGAAAGCATGGCCAGCCATAAAGAAATGCTTATTGAAATCATGGATTTATCGGTGGTGACCGTGTCACCTAGCCTCAGTGCAGTAGGCAGCTGGGAGGAGGTGCTCTTGTTCTCCATGGACTTTACAGTGTCCCAAAATGTTTTGGCGTTAGAGCTACAGGATGCAAATTTCTTTTTGAAAAACCTAGCCTTTGCTTTCCTTACTGACTGTGTGTATTGGTTCCTGACATCCATGAAAAGTTGCATATCGCGGAGAATATTCGATGCTAGTGCAGTCCGCCACAGGATGTTTTTGTGCTGGTCAAGGGCAGTCAGATCTGGAGTGAACCAAGGGCTATAGCTGTTCTGAGTTCTACATTTTTTGAAAGGGGCATGCTTATTTAAGATGGTGAGGAAATGACTTTTAAAGAATGACCAGGCATCCTCGACTGATGGGATGAGGTCAATATCCTTCCAGGATATCTGGGCCAGGTCGATTAGAGAGGCCTGCTCGCAGAAGTGTTTTAGGGAGCGTTTGACAGTGATGAGGGGTGGTCATTTGACCGCGGACCCATAGTGGATGCAGGCAATGAGGCAGTGATCGCTGAGATCCTGATTGAAAACAGCAGAGGTGTATTTGGAGGGCAAGTTGGTCAGGATAATATCTATGAGGGTGCCCATGTTTACGGATTTAGGGTTGTACATGGTGGTTTCCTTGATAATTTGTGTGAGATTGAGAGCATCTAGCTTAGATTGTAGGACTGCTGGGGTGTTAAGCATATCCCAGTTTAGGTCACCTAACAGAACGAACTGAAGATAGATGGGGGGCAATCAATTCACATATGGTGTCCAGTGCACAGCTGGGAGCTGAGGGGGTTCTATAACAGGCGGCAACAGTAAGAGACTTATTTCTGGAGAGATGAATTTGTTAAATTAGAAGCTCGAACTGTTTGGGCATAGACCTGGAAAGTATGACGGCACTTTGCACGCTAACTCCTCCCCCTTTGGCAGTTCCTTTAAAAGGCTGACTCACAGAAGACAGGACACACAGACATAACAGCAGGGCTTTTTCACACTCACACATATTATGTGCACGCAGCACAGGACAAACAGTCATAGTGAAGGGAATATGAGAATGCTGCTAAGGCTTAAACCTGGACATGACAGAACAGTGTCAACTGACACGGTACGAATTCAACCGATACCATTTCAGTTGCACTTTCACTGCTCACTTAACCCTGATGTTACGTAAGAGGACTAGACCTCCTCCCAGGGCTTCTCCAGCTAACTTATCAAACGCCAGCCCAGCTAAACGCTCTTATGAAAACAGGAAAAAGAGACTTGACAGTTTGGTAGGATCAGGATGTTTAAACCATATCTGGTCTGTTTATACAAAACATGCCCCGTGGGAACAAAACAGGTCATTTTTTTAGAGCTGACATCAGGTATTTAATTAAATGCACAACAGTAACATGAACCATTGTTCCGTTTTCATTTCCCCACCTATAAGAATCAGAGGATATTTGCCAATCATCAGGGCCCAGTTTTTCATAAGTTATCTGATCGGATTTCAGCAATATAATACAGTATATACATATGAGATGAGTAAAGCAGTATGTAAACAGTATTTAAACATTATTAAAGTGACTAGTGTTCCATTATTAAAGTGGCCAGTGATTCCAAGTCCGTATATAGTGCAGCAGCTTCTAAGGTGCAGGGTTGTGTAACCGGCTGGAAGCCGGCTAGTGATGGGTATTTAACAGTCTGATGGCCTTGAGATAAAAGTCTCTCGGGTGCTGTAGGTGTCCTGCAGGGCAGGTAGTTTGCTCCCGGTGATGCGTTGGGGAGACCGCACCACCCTCTGGAGAGCCCTGCGGTTGCGGGTGGTGCAGGTGCCAGGCAGGGATACGGCCCGACAGGATTCTCTCAATTGTACATCTGTAAAAGTTTGAGAGGGATTTTGGGGCCAAGCCAAATTTCTTGAGACTCCTCAATCTATTAATTTAATTATATCCGATAGACGAAATCCAGATCTATTTTTTTATTTTATTTGGCCCCTGGATAGGGATAAGGATTTGGTAATATATATATATATATATATATATATATATATATATATATAACAACTGACCACAATTGTTAAATGTCAGATTGGATTACCAAATCCTTAACCCTATCCAGCGGCCAAATAAAATAAAAAAATAGATCTGGATTTCGTCTATCGGATGGTATATATGGTATATATATATATATATATATATATATATATATATCTCACTTCTTATAAGTAAGTAGATGCATTTATTTAACACAATAATATATATATATATATATACATACATATATATATATATATATATATATATATTCAGGCTCTACTATTAATCAAGGTACCTTTATTCATATAGTATACTCATCACTGTTTCCTTATGACAGTGTAGAAGTAGTACCACTACCTGTCCAGTAGATGAAAAGGAGTAGGTAGGCCTGTTCAAACCACTGAAAATCCTGATTCTGTGATCTTGATATTGTGGTATCTGGATCAGAATGATCCTATTGGATTATGTTTTGGGGGAGAAAATGCTAAAAACAAAAAAACAGCCAGATTAATCTGATCTGATCCTGGATCACAAAAAAGAGGATTACAGAATATTCTGATCCAGATTTAATAAATGGAAAAACTGGGCTCCAGATGATGATGATGCATAAAATATGCCATGAGGGTGATATTATGACCTTAAGTGGGCCCTACATTTTGAAGCCTGCTATGTATCTGGCACAACAGGCAAATATTATCTCCTGACTGTAGACATTACTGCTGAGATAACACATTCATCATCAAGGCCCAGACAGGCCAGGCAGACACACCAAGAAATACTAGCTACCTTGAGCTGAGCATTGAGTTGGCTCTGTGCCCATCAACACAGACTGGGATAAATTCTCAAGGATTCAGATAATTAAGAGAATTGACTCAAACTACCAAAGCTGACAAAACAACAAAATAATGAAAACTGGCTGCTTTTTTGAATGGACCCAGATCACTATTCCCTCACATGGTATTGGTGAGGATATCAGCCAACAACACTCTCTCAACAAAACAATACTTCATCATAGTGATGTCATTTTCAGGGTTCACATGTGAACATGTATGGATGGCTCCTACTACAAGTAGTCTTAAGACTTCAACTACTGTTCAATGTAATAATACTTTGCTCAGACCCTCCTGTGCTGTAGCCTATGTTGCTACAGTAGCAGTGAATGGGGGAATGACAGCCACTTCTCTTGGGAGAGTTCGAGATAGTCCGTATCAATCACGTGTGAGCGACAAAAACAAACCCAGGACAGTAAATGGAGTCCTGTATCTTAGATTCCCAACCTAGATTCCTCTGTCTCCCCTCATCGGTGTTCATCAGTGAGGATGAGGAGAGTTAAGATTTCCGTGAGCCAGGCATCTGTAAAACCTCAAGAGACTAGTTTGCCTGCCAAGAGTGACAGTGGGAGAAGGGAGGGTGTCATTAAAACTGAGCTTAATTATTGTGATTAACTGCCACTCCTGCACACGCTTGAACAGTTTCAGATGGAGCGTGATCCACAGCAAACATCCAACTTAGCTCTGTAAAATCATATTCAACTCAATCACCAGGCTTTTACTCAACTCTTGTTTACAGAACAAGGGGTGTGAGAGAACAGATCTTTACTCAATCATGTGGTTCGTCTGCACACCTTTTGCGATGTTGACAGGCCTGCCTTTTGTGGTACTCGAGCGGTGATGTTAGTGCAAATAGCAGAGTCCAATTCAGTACAGCTGCACGGCCGCTGCAGTTATGGCTTTACCTACCTCCCCCAGGTTTAGTGCATCTTCTGGCCTATCCAATGTCTTTTTACAGGTCACTCTGACATCTGCGATTGCATATTTTCTCAAGACAACACAAACACAGCTTGACAAGTCATAAGGATAAATTGTTTTTAACTTGACTTCTCTAAATTAAATAGTACAATAAACAAATTGTGTGCTCTTCCAAACTTCTAAAAGCACTTAACTAAGTCCAGCAAATCCAGCATGGTCAGTGGTTCTTTCTAAAGAGACAGTGTTCAAGTCAATCTTTTGATGACGTAATGAACTTGAGCCACATTCCTTCTGCTTTCTGTGCCAAAACATCTAATAAATGATCCTGTCCATAACCACTGAATAATCTTGAGTGAACCTGGCCACGCTGTTCCCGAGGGAGATCATCTTGGCATCCTGACTGGATGCACAATTATGACTTGTTAAGCTTTTAGTGGAATTCATTCCATTGGCTATTACATGCCAATTCCACATTTAGAGTGAAACACAGCCTCGTTTACAAATAGTTGATTCTACAGGCTCATTGCTAAAAATATTGATATTACTGATATGGCTTAATATTAAAATAACATCTGGAAACTGATAAGGTGAGACCTATAACAACTGAGCTGGTGGCGTTGCACTGTGAAGCCAATCAGCAGAACCCATGGACCGTAATAAATATCATAGTATAATGTCATTGCTAAAGGGCGTCGGAACTGTGCGGAATACACATATATCTGGAGGGCATTAGAGCAAACTGATGGTGGAGGTGAGAGCGAAATGAGACATCTGTTTTACTACCAAATCTATGGAACTGTGCACTCAATGTCCTTGAACAAGTCCAATTTGTTGTTATTATTAATAGTGTGAGAAGTGTTCGATTGTCCATGCTGACTGTATCTGTCTGTACACACAGGCAACACATTGATAGAGTACGACTAATCATAATGAGATGCTGTTGAAACATGCAAACAAAGTACTTACAGTTGTGGCGAAATCTGCACAGAGCCTTCACCGTGCACTGCCACTTTAAGAGCGCATGAGCAGTAAGGAAGAAGAATATAAAGAGAGCTCGTTCAGCTCTTTGGGGAGGGGCTCTTTGGTGGCGCGACAGTTTGATTGTGTGTGCTGTGCTGCAGAAGTTTTGTTTGTTTTCAGCGTGTGTAGTTTATAGAGTGTTTAACTCAATCATCGGTGTAATCGCTCTAGGTCGTGGTTGTTTTAGTTTGGAACCACGCCCGTTATGGATCGCATGGATTAGTAGCAACATTGTTGCGAAGCTTTAACATACAAACCATCGGACAGTCAGACAGTACACCTGCACGCCTGAAGACCACAGCTAAGACCTCTCTTGTTCTCTTTCTCTTTTTCTCTTCCCTCTATCGTTCCAGTGCTTTACCCTGAAACAGACTCTCTATTTTTCCAATGCACTTCCCATTGAAGTGCATTAGAGCTGGACTATTATTGCCCTGCCTGAAGTATTTGGACATTTTAGTTAAAAGGGAGGTTGCTTGCCAATTGTGTATTGTTATGTGAACTGTATTGAGATGTACTAATGACATGTGGCCGAGAAGACTGGACATTTTTAAGGCCTTTGTTGTGTCGATGAACACCCTCCACATTCATACCCTCTGCACTCATCTACTAGAAAATAATACAGATTATTGCAAATCCTATGTTGATGACTGGGTTCGTTCTTGTATGAAGTTGCTGTTGAATTGCTCTGCCATTATTAGTATTAGTATTATTGTATGAGGTATTCTTGTTTGGGTTACCCCTGTGCTGTGATGTGGGTTTTATATGGTGTGTATTCTCTTTTCTCTCCACTGGCTATCTGGTAAACAGGCTACACTCTAGGCAGTCTCTTCTGCTGATGTGTGTGGGTCTGGTAGTGGTTCTCTCTATTCTACTCTTTTCCTTTCGGCATGGTTAATACCTGCCTGGCGCCCGAACAAAAGCTTTCTTTACCCCTCTCTAATAAATACCGCTACAGAATTGGCGCCCAAACAGGGACTTGAAGAGAAACACCCATGACACCATCCACACAAGGTTGAATCATGTCTTTTGTTGGAACCCCATACTGTGTCAATGTGGACACACCTGATGGTAATCATGTTCGGGATTCTTTCATTGTGGAAGGACTTAATGAACTAATGGAGTGCGATAGCACTGACTCTAATCCCCAGGTTTCTGGCTCACCTATAACATCTCCACCATTACCCTCCCCTCAAACCCTTCCGGTTACCCTGTCCAGAGAGACTGGGAGAGGTGTCTCTGTGATCACTGGACAACTGGAACATCAATGGACACACACCAATCATAGTTTGACAATGCAGGAGAATGCCATTCGCAAACTCAGTGAATGTGTGGAGGCTCATCAGACAGATGTGCAGCGGAGGTTGGATTACCTTCCCTGTCAAATGGAGGAAAACCAACAACAAATTGTTCAGAGACAGAAATATTTACAAGATTCTCTGAAGCAGGATATTCAAGGAAAACTGCACCGGTTCAAAACACAAATGGAAACTAACCATCATCAAGTCATACTCTTTCTTGAGGACGAACAAAAACGGAGAGCAGAGGAGTCAGCCTCTGTTGTGAAGGGAGTGTGTTCTTATCTGAAGGAAGTTATGGAGGACATGAAGAACTCTCTCACAGGGGAACTACGATTTTTGATTGAACAGACTCAAAAGGACACCGTTAATGAGATGGAAAAAGCACAGAAGGCCACAGACCTTCAACTGGAAGGGCTGCACCAGGAGGTAATGCAGTGCTTTTCCCTTCTGGACAAATCTTCTGCACCGCCCTCAGGTTTTACCTCTGCCACTGGCTTGGCCAGTAAGGTAATAGGAACAGGTAGTACTACAAAAACCCCTCTGAAGATACTGTTAAACAACAGAACTCCCGCTGCCACTGTCATGCCTCCTCTAGAGCGCTCCCTCCCTATCAAACTACTTTTCCCCACTTTTGGCAGCCCAGAAGATGATGTTGATCCACTGTTTTTCTTATCTAAGTGTAATGATTTTCTTTCTATCCGGCCCCTTACTGACTTGGAGGTTCTTGCCACCCTCCGCAGTGTTCTCCATGGTACAGCAAGAGACTGGTGGGAGATAGCCCGTAAACATGTGTCAACCTGGGAGGAGTTTCAAAAAATATTCCTCTTAGCCTTCCTCTCAGAGGACTATGGGGATGAACTGGCGGAACGTGTTCGTAACAGAGTCCAGGGTGAAGCAGAGCCAATACGGGACTTTGCCTTCTCCTATCGAGTTCTATGTAGAAGATGGAAGGCTGACATTACTGAGCAGGAGATGGTCAAACTCCTTCTTAAGAACATGGTTCCCCGCCTTGCTAGTCAACTTCGAGAACGTGTGCAAAATGTGGATGATCTGGTGCGGCTTGGGACTCAGTTTGAGAAGGACTGGAAGCGCCACCTCCAAACTAAAAACCCGGTTCCCTCATCCCAGTATACCAATAACTCTCCTGGGGCTAAACCGTCTCAGATATTTGTACCCAAGATCCAGGACAAAAGTCCAGTTATGTGTTGGAGGTGTAAAGTCCAACATCCTCCAGATTCTTGCCCGCTCTATGTCCAGCGTCAGGATTCAGGAAAAGGTCGGAAAGGACCGAAGACTGAAAGTCTAGACAGGCGTGGTGGCTTGCATACAATTGGGTCAGCCTTAATGCCCACCATGAAGCCTTTAGACAGCACAGCTAGCGGTCTTATTCCTATTCCGCAACAACTATTGGTTCCTCTGACTGTTAGGAACTGGAGAGGGAAGGCCATAATCGACACAGGGGCATCTTACACCCTGATGCAAGAGGCCCTGTGGCAGAACATGGCATTACCTCATGAGGAGCTACGAACATGGGAGGAGGGACCATTGTACTTGGCCAATGGAGAACCTACCACTCCCTTGGGCTGGATTAGTATAATAATACAACTGCATGGTGAGACTATTAACCTTCCTGTGGCAATTCTTGCAGATTCAAGCCTTGCATTTGCTGTAGTCCTTGGCCTAGACTTCCTGTTCTTCAGTGGACTGACCATCTCGATGTCCGAACCCTCCTATCGGCTGCACTCTGACTATTCTCAGCCTCATCCATTTCAACCTGGTAATGCACTGATTTCAGGTTGGAGCCTGCTACATTATGCAGAGTCCGGACAAGGTCAAGTCAGAGACAGAGAAAATATAAAGAGACAAAGACAAAAACATGTTCCATCAGTGAAGTCTGAGAACCCAACTATCACCCTGATTACCGCCGTACCCCCCCTTCTATCAGAGAGCAAAAGCAAACCTGATGCTGATTTCTACATCAAACAAGCGGTGCAACAGGCATGTCTGTCGGATGATGAAAGGTGGCAGCTATCCCAGATGTTGGACGTGAACAGTGAGGTCTGTACTCTTACACTCGGCCGTACAACCGTCTTCAAACACAAAATCTATACCCGGCATGAGGTCCCTATTAAGCAGCGTCCCTACAGGCTGTCCCCCGCCAAACTGGCCATTCTCAATGAACAGCTCAAAAGCATGTTGGAGAATGGAATTGTGGAACCTTCTTTTTCCGGATGGGCTTCTCCGGTTGTCCTGATTCCTAAGAAAGATGGTGGATATCGATTCTGTGTGGACTACAGGAAGCCGAATGCCATAACAGAAAGTGATGCCTACCCTCTACCAAACATAAATGACATACTGGAATCTCTGGCAGGAGCATCCATCTTTAGTAATCTGGATCTGAACAGTGGCTATTGGCAGGTGTCAATGGATCCCGCTAGTCAGGACAAGACTGCCTTTGTCACCCCTGCTGGTTTGTACTCCTTCAAAGTCATGCCTTTTGGTTTGAAGAATGCTCCAGCAACCTTCCAAAGGTTGATGGAGACTGTCCTGGGAGATCTGAGGGGTAGAAATTGTCTTGTGTATCTGGATGACATCATAATCTACTCCTCCTCTGTCGCGGAACATCTGCAAGACATTCAGTCCGTCTTCGACAGACTAAAGGCTGCAGGTTTGACCTTGAACTTGAAGAAGTGTCGTTTCTGTCTGCCAGAACTCAAGTTCCTTGGTCATGTGGTTAATGCTGAAGGTATCCATGCAGATCCAGCCAAAGTTGCAGCCGTGCAGGAATTCCCAATTCCCACATCCCTCAAGGCTGTTCAGCGGTTTCTGGGTATGGCTGGATGGTACCACAGGTTTGTGCCTGACTTTTCAAAGGTAGCCGAACCCCTCAATCACCTTAAGAAGAAAGGTGTGAAATTCCAATGGACCCCTGCATGCCAAGGTGCATTTGAAGCACTCAAAAACAGTCTAATTACTCCTCCAGTGCTTGGACATCCTAACCTGAATGCTCATTTCATTGTGTACACGGATGCAAGTCAAACAGGACTTGGAGCAGTCTTGGCTCAACAAACAGGACTTGGAACAGAAGAAGTTCTTGCCTATGCAAGTCGCACCCTTAATTCAGCCGAGAGGAATTATTCAACGACTGAAAGGGAATGCCTCGCTGTGGTCTGGGCTTTGGAGAAATGGAGCTACTACTTGGAGGCAAAGATCTTCACCGTTGTCACAGACCACGCTGCTCTGCAGTGGGTTCTGGCATCAGGCAAGACCAACAGCCGTCTTATTCGCTGGTCTATCAGACTGCAGAAGTTTGACTTCATCATTGAGTATCGCAAAGGAAAACTGAACGTTGTACCAGATGCCCTTTCTCGGATTACAGAGACTGCCAATGTTTGTCCTCCCTTGTGCAGTACCTATACTACCGCTAAATGTCTGGATGATTCCTTTCCTCTGGATGATGAGAGTGTATGGAGAGCACAGCAGAAGGATGCTGCCATCATGGCGATCCACAAGAGTCTGTCTGAAGAAGACTCCAAGAGTCGCTTCAATGATAAGTATAGCATAATTCAGGATAAAGTGTATCGAAAAACTCCAAGAGGAGATGGAATACACAGCACCCATTATCGCGTCTTCATTCCCTCTACATTGTGTGACCAGATAATCCAAGCTTATCATGCCAATCCCATGAGTGGCCATCTTGGAGTTTTTAAAACTTATCGAAGACTACAAGATGTGGTTTACTGGCCAGGCATGTGGGTTGATACCCGGAAGTTTGTACAGCAGTGTGAAGTCTGCCAGAAATACAAACCAGACATTGGCAGACCTGCTGGGAAAATGCAGCAGACCGTGGTGAACCATCCAAATGAAATGTTGGGAATTGACCTCATGGGACCTTTTCCTCCCAGCCGGGGGACACGGAATGAATTTTTATTGGTGGTAGTGGACTACTACACACACTGGGTGGAGTTGTTTCCCCTCCGCAAAGCCACTGCATCAGCCATTGCTCTAATTCTGCGAAGGGAGGTTTTTACCAGATTCGGAATTCCGGACCAAATCCTCTCTGACCGAGGTCCGCAGTTCATATCAGGAATATACAAAGAGCTCTGTAACTACTGGGGTGTAATTGCCAAGTTGACCACAGCCTACCATCCTCAGACCAACCTGACCGAGAGGGTAAACCGAACCCTGAAGGGGATGATTGCTTCATTCGTGGGGGATCAGCACACAAGGTGGGATCAGCATCTTCCAGAATTTCGCTTTGCACTGAACTCTGCCGTGCAGGAGACTTCTGGGGTCACTCCCGCCGAACTCCACCTGGGAAGACCACTAAAAGGACCGATGGACAGGGTCTTGCAAAGTTCGAATGTTTCACCTGACTGCCCAGCGTTTGATGCCGTACAACACCACCACACCTTGCTAGCCAGAGTGGAGGCCAGCAAAACCAAAGCCAAACAACGACAGCTGAGAAACTATGACAAACATAGACGAGACGTGTGTTTTCCACCCCAGTCTCGTGTCTGGATACGTTCACATCATCTGTCAAAGGCATCTAAGAAGTTCACTGCCAAGCTAGCTTCGAGATGGAAAGGTCCATACCGTGTAGTGCAGCAGTTGGGACCAGTGAATTACTTGGTCTGTTTGGAGGACACTGGGGAAGATGTCAGGACAGTGCATGTTGTTGACCTAAAGCCCTGCTACCCTACGGCAGAAGAGCTGGATCGCAGGCAAAAGCAACACCTGCAGGACCTCTTCGTGGAGGACTCTGATGAGGAGGACTTCCCTGGTTTTGTGTAGCAGGAACATGAACCTGTCAAAGCCTGCATCCTCTCTGTTTCTACAGGCATTGTTTTTTCATGGGGGGAGGAGTGTGGCGAAATCTGCACAGAGCCTTCACCGTGCACTGCCACTTTAAGAGCGCATGAGCAGTAAGGAAGAAGAATATAAAGAGAGCTCGTTCAGCTCTTTGGGGAGGGGCTCTTTGGTGGCGCGACAGTTTGATTGTGTGTGCTGTGCTGCAGAAGTTTTGTTTGTTTTCAGCGTGTGTAGTTTATAGAGTGTTTAACTCAATCATCGGTGTAATCGCTCTAGGTCGTGGTTGTTTTAGTTTGGAACCACGCCCGTTATGGATCGCATGGATTAGTAGCAACATTGTTGCGAAGCTTTAACATACAAACCATCGGACAGTCAGACAGTACACCTGCACGCCTGAAGACCACAGCTAAGACCTCTCTTGTTCTCTTTCTCTTTTTCTCTTCCCTCTATCGTTCCAGTGCTTTACCCTGAAACAGACTCTCTATTTTTCCAATGCACTTCCCATTGAAGTGCATTAGAGCTGGACTATTATTGCCCTGCCTGAAGTATTTGGACATTTTAGTTAAAAGGGAGGTTGCTTGCCAATTGTGTATTGTTATGTGAACTGTATTGAGATGTACTAATGACATGTGGCCGAGAAGACTGGACATTTTTAAGGCCTTTGTTGTGTCGATGAACACCCTCCACATTCATACCCTCTGCACTCATCTACTAGAAAATAATACAGATTATTGCAAATCCTATGTTGATGACTGGGTTCGTTCTTGTATGAAGTTGCTGTTGAATTGCTCTGCCATTATTAGTATTAGTATTATTGTATGAGGTATTCTTGTTTGGGTTACCCCTGTGCTGTGATGTGGGTTTTATATGGTGTGTATTCTCTTTTCTCTCCACTGGCTATCTGGTAAACAGGCTACACTCTAGGCAGTCTCTTCTGCTGATGTGTGTGGGTCTGGTAGTGGTTCTCTCTATTCTACTCTTTTCCTTTCGGCATGGTTAATACCTGCCTGGCGCCCGAACAAAAGCTTTCTTTACCCCTCTCTAATAAATACCGCTACACAGTAGTCAATTGGCAGGTGCTGTCTGTTGCTTTTCAGTGGACCAAGAGAACAATCCAAAAACAAAAAGGACAAGAACCCACTTGCACTGACAAGAATCTAAATCCCAAAATGATTTTCCAATGAAGAATGTTCTGAAATATTTGTCTATTATCCCATCTAGCCTATTCTTTAGAAATGGTACCCACATGTTGTACACAATACAGTATACTGCTGGTAGTATACAAAAACAAATCTGTCATCAATTATCCCCTCCTCCCCCCGATCTCTCTCACACACACACACAAAGAAACCACATTGAAAATATTTCCAGGAAGACAGGTCAGCACCAGAACAACTATCTAAAGGAGCAGGCAACACAGAGCAAAGAAGCAATGCTCCACTAGCTTAGCTCAACCAACCACTGACTGACTGGCATCCATGTCCCTGTGCTGGAACAAGGACCCTGTGATAGAAGAGAGAGCATGAGCTCGACTCACTGGTTTTCCACTCTGTCATACACCAGCAGCTTCTAGCTTAGAAACATACAATGGTGCAGTCAAACTAAATCAGCCCAATAATTAGTCGGACCTCACAATGTTGCATTGACTTATGATTTAATAAGCAACACTCACATAGACACCCATACACAATCAGACCAGGATTTCCTGTCTTGTCATTGAGTAGAAACTCTGACGTTCACCAGTGTTTTCCACAGTAATGAGGATCAAGGCATAAACAAATACAGTACATTTGATATACTGTACACATAAAATACTTTGGCCTTGGACAAACATAACAAATATCGATAAACACACATAAAGACATCAATAATGCAGTTTTACAAGTGAGGGTTAAAAATGAGCTTTCCTCATTTTGTCTTCTACTACAACAGCTGTATCATTTCACTTGACAGATAGAAAGTACATCATGAGATATTTGTCCAGCACAACCTAATGGCCATATGTCAAACTAGCACGTTAAGTCAAACAAAATTAGATAACCTTGGTCTTCCATAATCTTTCATTACAAAGTCGTATCACAGTTACATTGTACTCCAAAGTCTAAAGGCTACTGTGTGGAATGCATGTGGGAGCCACTGTTTTCAAAACACTGATTGAAGTGTTTTGGAGTTACTAAGTATTTCAGGCCTTGGATGCGGTGACCAAGGAAATGAGAGAGGGAGTTAAGACCGCACCTTGGCCCTAACAACTGGCTTGTGTGATACTCTACACCCGCTGTCACCCACCCAACAGGGCCGGCCCTATAGCCTTTTGTGGGCCCTAGGCGAGATTTGATATTGGACATTTTAGTGCCCCCCCTCCCCATTTTGACGGCAAAGAGAAAATGTTTTATGTTAAAGTTAATTTCCTGTAATTCGACACATGTTGCTATGGGGAATAGAGAAGTTTTGCAATTTTGAAACAAATTTCATGCAATTCTACTAAGTTTGCCACGGGGCAGAGAAAACGTTGAAATTAAATTGTGATCCTTAACAAAAACATTTATCACAAAACATATGTTTTATAGCCTAACTAGATGATAGGCTATAAAGGCCAGGGGGAAGTTGTGTAATTTAAAATTAAACTCAGCGATATGACGTAGATGCAAAAAGCAAACAGCATAGTGGGGTCAATCTCCGCAACAACTAAGAGTGTTGAAGTGCAAGGTTCAACTTGTCCTCTGTTTAGGTGCCTTGGCTACCATGCTGTGATGATAGGCCCTGCTTTACTTAAGTTGCATGATATTGCAAGCCAAGAAATTGTGAGATACAGCATTCCATTGCGAGATACAGCTTTTGATTGCTGATAGATAGGCCTAGTGCACGGTTCAGACTGTCTGCCTGGTGGCCGACCTGCCTATACTGTGCCCCTCCCCCTCTCTAGCGTGTGTTTGTGTTCTCCTAAGTACTGCAACTAATCAGTCTCCTCCGTTCCAAAAATAGTGAATCTTACCAGTCTAATCTTGACACTCAGAAATGGGCGTTGACATCGGGCGGCGAATTGCAAGGATTTGAGGAATCAATTATTTTGGAGTCGACTTCACCACTACGTCATCGTTGTTAACAGAAAAAACTAATGTCAGAGAAAGGCCTGTATGGCAATACTTTGAGTAGTTAATTGAGAAGGAATTGCAAACTTTGCGAGGTGGAAGTGAGGTACAGTAATGGTAGTACAGGTGCAATGCTTAACCATCTGAAAGGGAAGCACCGTGAGACCAAACCGTTGCTGGCAGCAGCTGCATTGTGAATTCATGTGGGATTTTGTGCATTTTATGCTGTTTAATCATTAAGACAATTTTTCAATTTGTCACATCCCTACCCTGGGCACATGCCCTGTGTGCCTGGTCGGTATTCAGCCATGATTACCAGAAGTTTAGATCGCTGGCTAGACTAATTTACCAATCTTAATTGTTAGCTGACATGGCTAATTGAGTGATTGACATAACAAGAGAATGTCTGCTGATGCACAGCCACATTTTTAAATTGCACCTTGTGTATTCTACTATTCTAACTCAACAGTATTCTAACCCACTGAGTTCCTAAAACAGATATTTGTAAAACTATTATAACTTTTTGGTCGGGGGCCAGGGGCCCTAAGCGACCATCATATTAGTGTCATCGTGCAATGGAATTAACACAGGGAACATGCGTACAAAATGTTAAATTGGACAACAGATCCCCTTCTCATGATTTAATTTTGAGAACCTCGCTTCAATTCCGTTAACTAGGCTTACACCGCCCCCCAGTGGTGATAGTGACCTACACCATTGCAATGCAGCCCTGTAGGTGGACACGTTGCGAAACATGCACGCGGAAACTTGCGTGCCCACGTCTCCGGGATCCAGGGCAGGCTGTCGATCTCCAACATGGCGGCGTTAGGTGAGGATTATGTTAGCTAAATTCTGCATGGGCCGGGTGTGGCAAGCATGGAGATATGCATTGAGTAGCATCGACTAAACATTTTAGAAAGGGATGGACTCATCTTTTGAAATACATACTTTCTCCGGGTGTTTCAGAATTGCGTGCTCTGTGTCAGGGCTGTATCACGATCGACGCTGCAGGGTGGGCATGGGACCGAGTAAACATCGCACTTACAGTTTTTTTCCCCCCCCAGGAAGAGGATCTGGTCATAGACCACAGGAATGACCATGCGTCTTCATAGATATTATTTGTTTGAGACTACGATAGTTGCTACTGTGCCGACAGTGCGTTATCTGCTGGGTTTTTAGAGGTAGTTAGTTACCTGTAGACGCTTGACAGCTACACTATATATACCGAAGTATGCGGACACACCTTCAAATTAGTGGATTCGGCTATTTTAGCCACACCCGTTGCTGACAGGTGTATAACATCGCGCTCACAGCCATGCATTCTCCATATACATTGGTAGTAGAATGGTCTTACTGGAGAGCTCAGTGACTTCAAACATAGCACTGTCATAGTATGCCACCTTGCCAAAAAAGTCAGTTTGGCAAATGTCTGCCCTGCTAGAGCTGCTCCGGTCAACTGTAAGGGGAAACGTCTAGGAGCAACAATGGCTCAACCGCAAAGTGGTAGGCCACAGAAGCTCACAGAACGGGACCGCTGAAGCACGTAGCGCAATTTTTTTGGTCTGTCCTTCGTTGCAACACTCACAACCAAATTTCAAACTGTCTCTGGAAGCAACGTCAGAACAAGAACTGTTCTTCGGGAGCTTCATGAAATGGGTTTCCATGGCCAAAATGACCATGCGTAATGCCAAGCATCGTCTGGAGTGGCGTAAAGCTCGCCGCCATAGGACTCTGGAGCAGTGGAAACGCGTTCTCTGGAGTGATAAATCATGCTGCACCATCTGGCAGAGAACACTACCTGCCCGAATGCATAGTGCCAACTGTAAAGTTTGGTGGAGGAGGAGTAATGGTCTGGTGCTGTTTTTCATGGTTCAGGTTAGGCCCCGTAGTTCCAGTGACGTTAAATATTAACGCTACAGCATACAATGACATTCTAGACGATTCTGTGCTTCCAACTTTGTGGCAACAGTTTGGGGAAGGCCCTTTCCTGTTTCAGTATGCCCCTGTCCACAAAGTGAGGTCCATACAGAAATTGTTTGTTGAGATTGGTGTGGAAGAAGTTGACTGGCCTGCACAGAGCCCTGACCTGAACCCCACGAACACCTTTGGGATGAATTGGAATGCCGACTGCGAGCCAGACCTAATCGCCCAATATCGGTACCCGACTTCACTAATGCTCTTGTGGCTGAATGGAAGCAAGTCCCCGCAGCAATGTTCCAACATCTAGTGGAAAGCCTTCCCAGAAGAGTGGAGGCTGTTATAGCAACAAAGGGGGGATCAACTCCATGTTAATGCTCATGATTTTGGAATGAGATGTTCAACGAGGTGTCCACATACTTTTGGTCATGTAGTATATGTAAACAAGAGAGTTGACAGCTGACCTACGTTGACAGTATCTGGGGCATGCACAGTAGACCAGGGTGAGGTATTTTATGTTTTGTGGGGTGTGTCAACATCTGATGGAGGAGGGGAAGGGGATGTCGGTATGGTAAATCAAATGGGGACCCTTGTGCATCATGGCCTCATTTCATGCCATTGTGAGCTCTCTGCAAGTCTGTAAAGGGAACATCCACACAGCACTGAAATGGTCTGACTGTGAACCATATGGCCGGCTTGGAATGACCCTTAAAAATCAGGGAAATGTTAGTCTTGCAGGCTTATAATTTTTCCTTCACTGACTCACTACTAAGGGACCGTCATCGACCCAGTGCAGCATCCCCAAACACTTTTGCCTGATTCACACTATAGGCACAAAAGCAAGCCGGCTTGGTTACGCAGCCACCATTGTTGCTGGAATCATATTGGAAAGGACAGTGTGACTGAAAAGAAAATATCCAAGCCAGCACATTAAGGTTTTGGGTCGGCCCTTTGGTATGAATCAGGCAATTGAACCAGGAGGAGTGTGCATATATGATGCATTAGATCTATGTTGGTCTGTTAGGCTATGAAGCAGGCACTCTGATAGCAGGAATACAATTTTCCCATTAGTCAGTCAGTCTTGTCAGAGGCTTGTCAGAGAGCTGTTTGATCATGATGGTAAATGTTTCCCTCTACTCACAGCAGCTAAGAAGAAGGGGAATAAGAAGGTGAAGACCCTATCTCTGACTGACTTCCTTGCTGATGACAAGGGGGGCAATGCTCCCACAAGTTACGCTCCCACCAAGCCCGCTAGCAGCTGGGCAGACGAGACAGATGACCTGGAAACAGAGGGTGAGATACTTCAGAAAAATAAACAATCGCCATACATATTTTCTCCTATTTAGGCCTATATGTTGAGTGTTTATTCAACCAGGATAATGTTGGCTACTGTAATTCGTTTAGGCCCAGTCCTGTTTTGTGATATTCACCTCTGGTGTCAGTGCACCTGTGTTTGGTATTCATAGTCAACGTGTCAACAGCTGCTGACACATCTTATTGTTAGGATCCATACATACAGTACCTAGCAGGGTGACCTTAAAGAGGCAATTTGCAGTTCAAACCACAACAAAAGGGACACCCTGCCACTGTTTTGTTAAATAGCTACGGGATGGGGCTGGATAAATGTAACCACTCTTAAATTCATAGACTGCTATGGATGCAAGGACTCATCATCCATGAGATCAAAATTATGGATAAAATCAAATGTTATGTCACATGCGCTGAATACAACAGTGAAATGATTACTTACAAGCCCTTAACTAACAATGCAGTTTTAAGAAAAAAAAGTGTTAATTGAAAAATAGCAGCAGTTAAACAACAATAGCGAGGCTATATATGTATCAGTACAGAGTCAATGAGCAGGGACACCGTTTAATTGAGGTAATATGTACACTACCGTTCAAAAGTTTGGGGTCTCTTATAAATGTCTTTGTTTTCCATGAAAACATACATGAAATTAGTTCCAAAAGGATAGGAAATATAGTCAAGACGATGACAAGGTCATAAATAATGATTTTTAATTGAAATAATAATTGTGTCCTTCAAACTTTGCTTTCGTCAAAGAATCCTCCATTTACAGCAATTACAGCCTTGCAGACCTTTGGCATTCTACAGTGGCTTGCGAAAATATTCACCCCCCTTGGCATTTTCCTATTTTGTTGCCTTTACAATCTGGAATTAAAATAGATTTTTTGGGGGTTTGTATCATTTGATTTACACAACATGCTTACCACTTTGAAGATGCTGCAAGTCCTTTGGGGTATGTCTCTATAAGCTTGGCACATCTAGCCACTGGGATTTTTGCCCATTCTTCAAGGCAAAATTGTTCCAGCTCCTTCAAGTTGGACAGGTTCCGCTGGTGTACAGCAATCTTTAAATCATACCACAGATTCTCAATTGGATTGAGGTCTGGGCTTTGACTAGGCCATTCCAAGGCATTTAAATGTTTCTCCTTAAACCACAAGTGTTGTTTTAGCACCATGCTTAGGGTCATTGCCCTGCTGGAAGGTGAACCTCCATCCTAGTCTCAAATCTCTGGAAAGACTGAAACAGGTTTCCCTCAAGAATTTCCCTGTATTTAGCGCCATCCATTATTCCTTCAATTCTGACCAGTTTCCTAGTCCCTGCCGATGAAAAAACATCCCCACAACATGATGCTGCCACCACCATGCTTCACTGTGGGGATGGTGTTCTCGGGTTGATGAGAGGTGTTGGGTTTGCACCAGACAGCGTTTTCCTTGATGGCCAAAACGCTAAATTTTTGTCTCATCTGACCAGAGTACCTTCTGCCATATGTTTGGGGAGTCTCCCACATGCCTTTTGGCGAACACCAAACATCTTTGCTTATTTTTTTCTTTAAGCAATGGCTTTTTTCTAGCCACTCTCCCGTAAAGCTCAGCTCTGTGGCGTGTACGGCGTAAAGTGGTCCTATGGACAGATACTCCAATCTCTGCTGTGGAGCTTTGCAGCTCCTTCAGGGTTATCTTTGGTCTCTTTGTTACCTCTGATTAATGCCCTCCCTGCCTGGTCGGCCCTCTATTGGCAGGTTTGTTGTGGTGCCTTATTCTTTCAATTTTTTTTTAAATGGATTTAGTGGTCCTCCGTGGGATGTTCACAGGTTTGGATATTTTTTTATAAACCAAACCTTGTCTGTACTTATCCACAACTTTGTGCCTGACCTGTTTGGAGAGCTCCTTGGTCTTCATGGTGCCACTTTCTTGGTGTTGCAGAGTCTGGGGCCTTTCAGAACAGGTGTGTATATATACTGAGATCATGTGACAGATCATGTCGGGGCGGCAGGGTAGCCTAGTGGTTAGAGAGTTGGACTAGTAACCACAAGGTTGCAAGTTCAAACCCCCGAGCTGACAATGTACAAATCTGTCGTTCTGCCCCTGAACAGGCAGTTCAGGGGCCACTGTTCCTAGGCCGTCATTGAAAATAAGAATTTGTTCTTAATTGAGTTAAATAAAGGCCTAGTTAAATAAAGGTTAAATAAAAATGTTAAAAAATGTGACTCTTAGATTGCACACAGGTGGACTTTATTTAACTAATTATGTGACTTCTGAAGGTAATCGGTTGCACCAGATCGATCTTATTTAGGGGCATGCACCACAAACCGGCATTATGTATCTGTTACTGTACGCACCACTTTTCCATTTAAAAAAAATAATTAAACAAATTGAAACATTATTTTTTAAATTTCACTTCACCAATTTGGTCTATTTTGTGTATGTCTATTACATGATATCCAAATAAAAATCAATTTAAATTACAGGTTGTAATGCAACAAAATAGGAAAAATGCCAAGGGGGATGAGTACTTTTGCAAGGCACTGTAGTTGTCAATTTGTTGAGGTAATCTGAAGAGATTTCACCCCATGCTTCCTGAAGCACCACCCATGAGTTGGATTGACTTGATGGGCACTTCTTACGTACCATACGATCAAGCTGCTCCCACAACAGCTCAATAGGGTTGAGATCCGGTGACTGTGCTGGCCACTCCATTATAGACAGAATACCAGCTGACTGCTTCTTCCCTAAATAGTTCTTGCATAGTTTGGAGCTGTGCTTTGGGTCATTGTCCTGTTGTAGGAGGACATTGGCTCCAATTAAGCGCCGTCCACAGGGTATGGCATGGCGTTGAAAAATGGAGTGATAGCCTTCCTTTTTCAAGTTCCCTTTTACCCTGTACAAATATCCCACTTTACCACCACCACCAAAGCATTTCAGACCATCACATTGCCTCCACCATGCTTGGCAGATGGCTAGATTTGAGTCTAGACAGTGTTTACAATGGAGTAAAATAAACTTATATTTGGGGTTCTGGTCGGGTATGATAGTTGAACTAAGCTCATGAGGCATTTATACATTATATTCTTAATTAAGAATCAATGGGTATATATGTGGACACCCCTTCAAATTAGTGGATTTGGCTATTTCAGCCACACCTGTTGCTGACCGGTATATAAAATCTAGCACACCGCCATGCAATTGCCATAGACAAACATTGACAGTAGAATGGCCCGTACTGAAGAGCTCAGTGACTTTTAACGTGGCACCGTCATAGGATTCTACCTTTCCAACAGTCAGTTTGTAAAAATTCTGCCCTGCTAGAGCTGTCCCGGTCAACTGTAAGTGCTGTTTTTGTGAAGTGGAAATGTATAGGAGCCTCGTCTAGGAGCTGCCACACAAGCTCACAGAACTAGTATGCCGATTGCTGAAGTGCATAGCATGTAAAAATCATCTGTCCTCGGTTGCAACACTCACTATCGAGTTCCAAACTGCCGCTGGAAGCAACATCAGCACAGAACTGTTCTTCAGGAGCTTCATGAAATGGGTTTCCATGGACTAGCAGCCGCACAATGCCAAGTGTCGGCTTGAGTGGTGTAAAGCTCACAGCCATGGCAGCCAATCAGTCTGTCCATTTGTATGTCTGATTCTTGAGATCAGAGTTTTAAGAGTTTTTATGTGTTAATGACCCTGATCCTGTTTACAGAAGCAAACCCTTTTGATGTGAAGGTGAATGCTGTATATAACTATTTTTAGTTCTGTCTTTTTGACGAAATGTACTTTTGAGAAGGCTTTTTTTCTGCCTCGGGCCGCTCGTAAACTGTAGCCTACACTTTTTTGGAGTTGGAGCCTGCCGAGTCAGGAGCGTCTGTCTGCACGCTAGGCCTGCTACGCGAGCGCAGGTGCGCACTGAAGGCTAGGATAGGAGAAGCGGTTGCCAGATTGGAAAATCTGATGCACTTTGGGAAAGTCTACGTCGTTCTGCACAACGTCTACTGGTTGTTGCACACCTGTGCTGAAAGAGCTATAAAAACCGGCATTATGTATCTGTTACTGTACTTGGTCTTTACTTAATGACATCCTGGATTAAATAGGATGGATGTTCAATGGGTGAGTGACGAGACCATCATGTCAATACCACCAGGGTCTCTCTCTGCTATTGCATTTGTACACATTTTTTTTTTTTGTAAAGGAGGACTGGTTGCAATTTATGTGAAATCCAAGTTTAACACTTGAAATTCTGTCGATTACCAAACCCAAACATTTTGAATTTCTTTGGGTTAAAGTGAACGTTTACAAGGACTCCCACATCTCTGTACTCGGCTGCTACAGACTGCCCTCGGCTTCGGGAGATGCAAGTAACTCTCTTTCTGATGTCCTACACAAGCTAAATGACTCTGAATTCATTCTTTTAGGAGGTTTGAACTTTTGAACTGGGGCATGATTACATCTGTATCGGACTCTTTTAAAGAACTGTGTGACTCTCTGAATCTCGATCAATGAATCAATGCGCCTACAAGACCGAGTCCCAGAGCACCTAACAAATTAACGCTATTGGATATTCTTCTAACGAATACCCCTCACAAATACACATCGACTGGGATATTCTGTAATGATGTCAGTGATCACCGTGCAATTGCTAGTGTTAGAAACACAAAAATGACCAAAGCCAAACCCCGTTATATTTTACAAGACATTTTAGACAGTTTGATGAGCAAGCGTTCTTACATGATCTGTACCATAATATTGACAGAGGGATAAGCACACCCCTGTGAAGACATTTAGAATCAGTGCTTTTCAGATAACTTAGCAGGATTAATTAGAAAGAGAAATGTATCTTGGGCTCAAGGTAGACATACATATGCTCCTGTTGACTGGGCCTCCTAAGAAATAAATGCACAGGATTGATCAGGAAGTCCAAATCAGATTTCTATCTAAATGCTGTCACAGAGAACCTAAACAACCCTACCAAGTTTTGGAGGCTAATCAAATCAGTGTCAGGTTCTAATGTCTCCTCTGGCCTACCTGACCATTTAATTATGGACTCTAATGAAGTGAAGGATAAAGCCAATAGTGTAGGGGTTTTTAACAAGCACTTCATATCTGCTGGTTCTGTTTTTGATAACGGTGGGGCACAGGCCTCTAATGTAAGCTCTGTTACAGTAAACTATGATATAGGCCCTCGTGAACCATTTGAACTTTGAGCCTGTTTCTTATGCTGAGGTCTATAAAGCATTAAAGGCAATAGAGACTAAAAGGTCTGCAGGTCCAAACCACCTGGATCCCTACCTCTTAAAGATAGCAGCTGTGGTTCACATGTTCAACTTGAGTCTCTTGACTAAATTGTAAATCAGTTTATGTCTTCCCCTTGCTAAAGGGTGGAGATCCCTCAGATGCTAATAAATATCGTCCTATTTCCAAACTCCCTATCTTGGCCAAAGTCTATGAGTCCCTTGTGAACGTTATTTGTATTTTTTTGCATTTTAATTGAAAATAACATACTGAGCAGGGTTCAGTCTGGCTTTAGATCGGGACACAGACCACAGCTGCAGCTATAGCAGTGAAAATTACATCATAAATGCACTTGATAAAAAGCAACATTGTGCTGCTCTGTTTTTGATTTATCAAAGGCATTTGATTCAGTTGACCATGAATTGTTGGTAGCTAGACTCATTAACATTGGTCTCAGTGAAGAGACAGAACTCAATGTGTATATACTGACAATCAAAAGTCTAGCTTTCTTGCCATTAATAGAGGTGTGCCTCAGGGTTTTGCATTAGCTCCTGTGTTCTCAATTGTATTAATGATTTGGGAAATGGGATGCAACCAGCAAAGTTACATCTATATGCAGATGATACAGTCATACAGTCATATATTAATGTGCTGCTTCTCTGGTTCAGGCAGTTGAAGAGCTCCAGGCTGCTTTTCAGTCACTGCAGGCCTCCCTTTATGGTCTCAAATTGGTCTTGAATGTACAAAAAACTGAATTCATGACCTTTACCAGAGCTCACACTCAGCCAGAGAAGGTTAGTATTGTCACATCTGGTGGCTTATCCATTGAAAAAGTGTCATCCTACAAATACCTGGGTATATAGTTGGATGACAAGTTGTCCTTTAAAGTTCATATGAATGATCTTTGTAATAAGGCCTGCTTCCCACTTATGGCTAGAAAGAAGCTTGTTCATGCCACTTTTGTCTCTGTAATTGATTATGGTGACTTGTAGTATATGCATGCAGCCTCCTCCATTTTACAGAGACTGGACTCTGTTTATCATGCATCCTTGTGCTTTATTACAAATGCCAAGTCACTCATCCACCATTGCACCTTGTACCAAATGATAGGTTGGACTTCACTTTATATGTGCAGGAAGCTACATTTGTATGTGTTCATCTACAAAGCCCTTTTTGGTAAACTCCCACTTTACCTCTAGTCTGGTCTCCTTCACCACCAGCAGATACCATACCCGGTCTGCTAGGTGGGTGCTACTTAAAGTCCCCAGGATATATACAGTATTAGGCGAGACTGCCTTCTCGTCTTGAGCAGACTATGGAATAGTCTACAATCCATGCTTCATCTAGATATGTTAGTACCCCTGAATTAATTTAAAATATTGATGGGAGACTCTGCTACAGAGGAGTGTAAAATGCTTTTTTTAGGCTGGATCATGTTTTAATTGTATGTATTGATTGTTGCTGCTGCCTTAGCCAAGTCTCCTTTGAAAAAGAGCCTCTGGGTCTCAATGGGCTTTTCCTGGTTAAATAAAGGTAAAAGAGCAGTGCTATAACAGGTTCTCTGGAGTTATGAATTACGCTTCACCATCTCGTAGTTCAAATGACGAATCTGGATTTGGCTGATGCCAGGAGAACACTACCTGCCCGAATGCGTAGTGCCAACTGTAAAGTTTGGTGGAGGAGGAATATTTGTCTGGGGCTGTTTTTCATGGTTCGGCCTAGGACCCTTAGTTCCAGTGAAAGGAAATCTTGACTTTACAACATACAATGACATTGTAGACGATTCTGTCCTTCCAACTTTGTGGCAACAGTTTGGGGAAGGCCTTTTACTGTTTCAGCATGACAATGCCCCCGTGCACAAAGCGAGGTCTATACAGAAATTGTTTGTCGAGATTGGTGTGGAAGAAGTTGACTGGCCTGCACACCGCCCCTACCTCAACTCCATCGAAAACCTTTGGGATTAATTGAAACGCCGACTGCAAGCCAGGCCTAATCGCCCAACATCGGTGCCCTACCTCACTAATGCGCTTGTGGCTGAATGGAAGAAAGTCCCCGCAGCAATGTTCCAACATCTAGTGGAAAGCCTTCCCAGTAGAGTGGAGGCTGTTATGGCAACAAAGGGGGGACCCAACTCTATATTAATGCCCATGATTTTGGAATGCGAGTATGTCCACATACTTAAAATTCCCAAGATAGATTGACCCTTTAACCACCAATCTCTCTCAATTCTCTCCCTTCTCCTTCGTCCAGTGTCCACCTCCTGGCATACAGAGGAGGATATGTACAGGGCCCCAGCCATCGACCGCTCCATCCTGCCCACAGCACCCCGTTCAGCCCGGGAGCCAAATGTTGACCGCTCCCGTATCCCCCGTGGTCCCCCTTACACCGCCTTCCTGGGCAACCTGCCCTACGACGTCACTGAGGACTCAATCAAGGACTTCTTCAGGGGTGTGGGGGTAAGTGCACTACGAATGTAAAAACATGAAACCGTATGTAAAATGTATACACGCGTGACTGTAATTCGCTTTGGACAAAATAATCTGCTAAATGGCATATTGTTTTATATTATTATATTATAATGCCCTCAAATTCAAGTCTGGACCTCGAAACCAGTTCCACTGCTCTTTTTCATTATTTCCCTAGAGTCAGGGACTGATTTAGACCAGGGACACCAGGTGGTAATTAATGATCAGGTAGAACAGAAAACCAACAGTAGTCTGGACCTCGTAGGGTAAGATTTGAATACCCCTTTTCTAAAGTATTTGTCAAGTTGCTGCTAGTATTTGTTCATCCAAATCCAGACATATCTCTTTCTCTCTCTGTGTAGATCAGTGCAGTGCGTCTTCCTAGAGAGCCCAGTAACCCAGAGAGGCTGAAGGGTTTTGGCTATGCTGAGTTTGATGATGTGGAATCCCTCCTGAGTGCCTTGAGTCTAAACGAAGAGGTGAGTCAATTTTTAAAAAGTGAGCTACAAGGGAAAAAGTCAGTGAAAACACCGTTCTCACCATTCATAGGTTTAGCCACTAGATGGCATCATTTGTTTTTTAAAGGCCCAGTGCATTCAAAAAAACAGATTTTTTTTCTGTGTTTTATATATATTTCCACACTGAGGTTGGAATAATATTGTGAAAATTCTGATAATGCCTTTCTACTGTAAGAGCTGTTTGAAAAGACTGCATGTAATGTCAGCCTGTTTTGGTGGGATGGAGTTTTGTCCTGCCTGGTGACGCCACCAAGTTGTAAATTAGTTAATAGGCCAATAAGAGAGTTCCAAACCTCTGCCAATAACAGCTAGTTTTTAATTTTCCCCTCCCCCTTAGACCATTCACAGACAGTCCTAGCAAAATTCTTGCTTGAGAAATTGCTCTTTGCAATCTTAAAAAATAACTGATATTGGCCCAAGATGGAAAGAATGTTGAAACATAATTAACTAAATTAGAGTTAACGAAAATGAATGCTTAATCCATTATAAACTAATGTATAGAATTGATTATACAAGTCACAAGTTCTACAGCACAACGCCAAAGTCATGTCTTAAGTGGTAAAACAAACCTTTTTATGCCTGTAAAGTACATGTCGGATAAAACATTTCACTACAGGCCTGATGGAAACAGAACATTTGTTGATAAACTTTACAAATGTCGATAAAGTATGCTAGACAAGGAGGCATCTTTTCCTGTCTGTAAAACGAATTATGCGAGAAATGTCGGTGGATAGCTTTTATGGGTGTATATATATATATATATATACTGAACAAAAATATAAATGCAACATTTTCAATGATTTTACTACGTTACAGTTTGTATAAGGAAATCAGTCAATTTAAATAAATTAATTAGGCCCTAATCTATGGATTTCACAACTTGGCAGGGGCACAGGCATTTGGGACCCAGGCCCACCCACTGGGGAGCCAGGCTCAGCCAATCCGAAGCAGTTTTTCCTCACAAAAGGTCTTTATTACAGAGAGAAACACTCCACTTATCCAGCGTGCCAGTGGCCATTGAAAGTGAGCAATTTCCCACTGAAGTCGGTTACGATGCCAAACTGCAGTCAAGTCAAGACCCTGGTGAGGGCAACGAGCACGCAGATGAGCTTCACTGAGATTTATTCTGACAGTTTGTGCAGAAATTATTGGATTGTGCAAATCCACAGTTTCATAGGCTGTTCGGGTGGCTAGTCTCAGACAATCCCGCAGGTGAAGAAGCCGGATGTGGAAGTCCTGGGGCTGGCGTGGTTACATGTGATCGGCAGTTGTGAGGCCAGTTGGACGTTTTGCTAGATCTGAAGGACGCTCCTGCAGTCAGCATGCCAATTGCACGCGCCCTCAGCTTGAGACATCTGTGGCATTGTGTTGTATGACAGACACAACTGCACATTTGAGAGTGGCCTTTTATTGTTCCCTGCACCTGTGTAATGATCATGCTGTTTAATCAGCTTCTTGATATGCCACACCTGTCAGGGGGATGGATTATCTGGGAAAGAATAAATGCTCACTAACAGGGATGCAAACAAATTGGTGCACAAAATGTGTTTTTTGTGCGAATGGAACATTTCTGGCATCTTTTCTGCTCATGAAACATGGGACCAACTCTTTACATGTTGCGTTTATATTTTTGTTCAGTATAATAACCATCATATCGACGTAGACTTGGAGTCACGCAATGACGTTGTGTGGTACTCCCACTACGATTCATCGGGAAAGCATGGAGTTTTAGGCTACAGATGAATACATTTGTGATGAACTTCACAGGGTGGTGAAAGTGCAAGGTGATGAGATTGATCAGGTGTGACGCTATTGTTTGTATGTGTACATTTTGTCATGTAGGAAATAAATATATATACTTTTTTATGCTCTTTGCTAAGCTATTTTTGTTTTCAATTAAAATAAAACAATCACAGTAAGGTACTTACCCAGAAAGGATTTGATATTGAGATAAAACAGCTGCATTGGACCTTTAATGTTTACTCTTTCTCCATGCAGAACTTGGGAAATAGAAGAATCCGTGTGGACATTGCAGACCAGTCTAATGACAAAGGTGTGTATCTTATCTTGAAGCTACAGTACTACCATACACATTATTGCAGCTGTGCATTCTACATACACTTTCGCAGTTCAGATGAACTTGATTAAGCATCAGAAGAGTTTTGTCTCCACTTCCTTTCTGACTCGTCTGTGTCTCTCTTAGGGAGGGATAATCACTCCATGGGTGGCCGGGACAGGGACCGGGGGGGAGACTTTGGCCCAGACAAGACAGACTGTGATGACTGGAGGGCTCCTCGGCCCAGTGGAGGAGAGAGTGACGACGGGCCGCCTCGGAGAGACGACGCCTTTGGAGACCGTGAGTACAGTACAGGTCAGAAACCTCATGTCCTCTATGTGGGGTAGATTGACCCCCCCTAATAAACCCCCCTGCCCCCTCTCTGTCTGCCGTTTGCTCCAGGGTCACGGGACCGCTACGAGTCAGACAGGCCCAGAGGAGATGATCGCTACGGAGGGGGCCAGGACAGGTTCAGGGATCGCTATGATGACCGGGATCGCAGAGATGACAGAGGTCAGTTGGAATGCCTGGTCTTATACCAGTACACCTATACACATTCAGCATTTTAGTGAGAAGGCTTACTAATATAGTATTTCTGCCGCTTCCCTCAGGTGGTTTTGGTGGTGGTGGTCGCAGGGCATTTGGCACTGGTTACAGGCGCGATGAGGGAGGACAGGATAGCTACCGGCAGGATAGCTACCGGTCGGATAGCTACCGACGGGATGACTACCGGGTTAGTGGGGATCGTTATGGTGACCGTGGTAGTGATCGATACGAGAGACGGGAGGAAAGCCGGGATGACAGAGGTGAGAAAGGTTATTAAAATACATTATCTCATTCTTCATGTGCACCGGCCCAGTGAAACATGTACTGTACCAGGGTGTACTTTTTGGCCATTCTTAGGTGCTGTCGAGAGGCCCAAGTTGATCCTGAAGCCCCGTAGCGTACCCAAAGAGGTGGAGCAGAGCAACACACCGTTTGCCCCCTCAGGCAGGGCTGCCTCCATCTTCGGCGGGGCTAAGCCAGTGGACACGGCCGCCAAGGAGAGAGAGGTCGAGGAGAGGCTGAAGAGGGAACAGGAGAAACTGCAGCGACAGCTAGAGGACAGGATCCCAGACCGCAAGCCCAGAGAGAGGTATGTTACGAAGGGCAGAAGAGCATAGGCTAAAATGAGGAAATGGAGTAAGGAATAAACTTCATGTATAGGATGTTATCCTTGACTCATTGATCCTGGTCATCCCTCAGGCACCCCAGCTGGCGCAGTGAGGACCAACCTGCAGAACGCTCTCGGACGGGCAGCGAGTCTTCCCAACCAGGCAGCCAGTCTGGCAGAGGTGAGAATTTGACTGGCTATGATGGGTAATGCAGTCAGCCGTTATATCAGTACTGTAGTCGCTGCGATGTCTTTGGAGGGTAATGTTGTGATTTCAGCTAACTTCATTGGGAGGGTTGGTCTAAAATAATAGAATACACATTTCCTGTTGGACATTTGTGGACGTTGGACAATAAAGTCCTATTTTCTTCTTCCTGTCCCATTGCCAGCCTCCAAGCGCAGGGAGAGTGAGCGCTCGGTGGACAGTGGTCGTGAAGAGGAGCCCTCCTCCCCTGTGACCCTGCCCCCTCCCAGACTGGACGGGCAGCCCCTGAAGGTGGTGTTTGCCCCGCCCCCCAAGGAGAACGCCTGGGCCAAGAGGACCACGCCCGTTGGGGGCTCCAGTGAGGGCTCGGCTGGGCAACCTGTCGCCCCCAGCAGTGAAACAGCCCCACAGCTCACCAGGTTAGAGGTCATCCCATAGATTGATTCTGAGTCACCCCACCCTACAATCCACATGCCCCTAACACCTACAGTGGTTCCTCAATTAAAAGTTTTGAGATTATGCTGCAGGACATTGAGGTAATTTCTGGATTTGTATGTTACCCTGCGTCACTGCTTCATATGCTCCAGACCAAGCAGTGTTAGAGCGCTGATTATGCTTTTGGGTACATTGTAAAATGTTGGTCCCATGGCACTAATGTGTCTCTACCTGAGTGAATGCTGTCAATGAATGGGCAATATGACCAAATAAATTCTTCACAGAGTTCAAGTAATAGACACATCTCAACATCAACTGATCAGAGGAGACTGTGAATCAGGCCTTCATGGTTGAATTGCTGCAAAGAAATCACTACTAAAGTACACCAATAAGAAGAAGAGACTTTCTTTGGCCAAGAACTACGAGCAATGGACATTAGACCGGTAGAAATCTGTCCTTAGTTCTGGGGTACACATTTAAGATTTTTGTTTCCAACCTCCGTGTCTTTGTGAGACGCAGAGTAGGTGAACGGATGATCTCCGCATGTCTGGTTCCCTCCATGAAGCATGGAGGAGGGGGTGTGATGGTGTATTAGTGCTTTGCTGGTGACACTGTACGTGATTTATTTAGAATTCAAGGCACACTTAACCAGCATGGCTACCACAGCATTCGGCAACGATGCGCCATGCCATCTGGTTTGAGCTTAGTGGGACTATCATTTGTTTTTCAACAGGACAATGACCCAAAACACACCTCCAGGCTGTGTACGGGCTATTTGACCAAGAAGGAGAGTGATGTCGTGCTGCATCAAATGACCTGGCCTCCACAATCACCCGACCTCAACCCAATTGAGATGGTTTGGGATGAGTTGGACCACAGAGTGAAGGAAAAGCAACCAACAATTGCCCAACATATGTTGGAACTCCTTCAAGACTGTTGGAAAAGCATTCCTCATGAAGCTGGTAAAAAAGGAAGAACAACCCTTGAATGAGTAGTTGTGTCCAAACTTTTGACTGGTACTCTATATTGAAGTAGCAATTGAGAGAGAGCCCTTTGGAGATTAGGGGGAAATGATCAGACCAAATGTGAGGACACTTCACCTGATACAAGACTAAAGTTATAGATGTATCAATATCACAGACCTGATTTGCCCGAATGAAAAATGCATCAACAACCAACAAATATGTACATTTATTATAACCCACATAATAATCAAATCAACCTTATAATTGGCAATGATTTATATATTTCCAAAAGAAAGACTCCTATCCATATACAATATTTGTTCATCAACATTTTTGTTTTCATTAATAAAATGATGATAGACTCAGATGTTTGTTTCAGCTACATTTTAGTTACCCCCCCCCCCCAGCTCCACGACCACGGGTAAAACCTTGCTGAGATGATTAATGTATTTGTTGCGTTGTTGTATCGTCAGTTTCTCAAGCCAATACGTCTTGATGCCCTTCACCAGTTCATCTTTGCTTGTAGGCTTGACCGAGTTTACAGATTGTTTTCAGTTGGTGCCAATCAGGTTTAAATCAGGAGACCTACATTAACATATTTTTAGATATACTGTAGGCCTACCATAGGCGAGGTGAGTCTCACTAGTGTTGAGTAATATGCTGTGAAAAAGTGTTTTAGGTCTACTTACTCTGCTGGCGTCTTGACCCAGATTATTACACAACAAATGATAATCAATCCCATATAGTCTGTTCTAACAAAAAAGGTTTTAAAGTCTTTAGTACAGTCAAGATTAAAAACAGTTGAATGAATTCCTGAATTCAGTTGCTTTAGCCGACCATGTTGCGATTGATTTATTGTTTAATTATTCAAGGCTCCTTTCTCTTCTCTTTGCTGGTTCTTTTATTAAGAACTTGATGGTATAGCAATAGCCTAATAAACTTTACATTAACTTGAATCATCTCTCTTCATTTTACCTACAAGAAAAATAACTTAAAGTCTAGTATAGTCCCATGTAAGCTCAGCTGGTAGAGCATAGCGCTTGCAACGCCAGGATTGAGGGTTCGATTCCCATGAGGGACAAGTATGAAGAAAAAAAAGTACGAAAACGTATGCAATCACTACTAGAAGTCATGTCTGGGGCATCAGGTAGCCTAGTGGTTAGAGCATTGGGCTAGGTAACCGAGAGGTTGCTAAATCAAATCCCCGAGCTGACGGTAAAAATCTGTCATTCTGCCAATTGTTCCTAGGCCATCATTGTAAATAAGAATTTGTTCTTAACTGACTTGGTGAAATAAGGTAAAAACAATAAATAAACAAAAAAAATGAATATATCGGTTTTAATTTTATTATTGCCAGTATAATTTAGCCACTTTGACATGCATCATCCAAACAGCGGCTGAAGGGAAAATGCGATCTAATGCCAAAGTCTCGGCGACTTCTTGCCAATGTTCAAACGCTCTCCATACTACATCTGCCTGATGTATCATGTATACATCATGTATACATCGGGCAGATGTACCAGTCAAAAGTTTGGACACACCTACTCACTCTAGTTTCTTTTTATTTTTTTAAACTATTTTTACTATTTTCTACATTGTAGATTAATAGTGAAGACTAAATTAAGACATAACACATGTAGTAACCAAAAAGTGTTAAACAAATCTAAATATATTTTAGATTCTTCAAAGTAGCCACCATTTGCTTTGACAGCTCTTGGCATTCTCTCAACCAGCTTCACCTGGAATACTTTTCTAAAAGTATTGGATTTCCCACATATGCTGAGCAATTGTTGGCCTCTTTTCCTTCACTCTGCGGTCCAACCCATCCCAAATCATCTCAATTGGGCTGAGGTCGGGTGATTGTGGAGGCCAGGTCATCTGATGCAGCACTCCATCACTCTCCTTGGTCAAATAGCCCTTACACAGCCTGGAGGTGTGTTTGGTCATTGTCCTGTTGAAAAACAAATGATAGTCCCAGTAAGCTCAAACCAGAAGAGATGGCGTATTGCTGCAGAATGATGTGGTAGCCATGCTGGTTAAGTGTGCCTTGAATTCTAAATAAATCACTGACAGTGTCACCAGCAAAGCACCATCACAACACCACCTCTATGCTTCACGGAGGGAACCACACACACGTAGATCATCCATTCACCTAACACTGCCTGTTCACCCCGCTATCATCCAGAAGGTGAAGATAGTACAGGTGCATCAAAGCTGGGACCAAGAGACTGAAAAACAGCTTCTATCTCAAGGCCATCAGATTGTTAAATCAAATGTTTTTTGTCACATGCGCGGAATACAACCGGTGTAGACCTTACAGTGAAATGCTTACTTACAAGCCCTTAACCAACAATGCAGTTTTAAGAAAATACCTTTAAAAAAAAAAATTAAAAAATAAAAATAAATAATTAAAGCGCAGCAGTAACAGCCATCACTAGGTAGCTTCCACCCAGTTACATAACCCTGCACCTTAGAGGCTGCTGCCTCATACATAGACTTTAAATCACTGGCCACTTTTAATAATGGAACACTAGTCACTTTAATAATGTTTACATATTTTTGCTTTACTCATTTCATATGTATATACCGTATTCTATTCTACTGTATTTAGTCTATACCACTCTGACATTTCTCATCCTAATATTTATATATTCCTTAATTCCGTTCTTTTACTTTTAGGTTGTGTGTACTGTTGTGAATTGTTAGATATTACTGCACTATTGAAACAAGTCCAAATCAATTTAATATACCCAATCACAAAGAAATCCATTAATATTTTGTTTAGGAAGGTCATAAAAAAAACATGATACTAAGACAATTTATTTTAAAAGAACAGAATAGCGTGTTTTAAGATGTGTTTCTCTGTGCTATAGTATGGTTGCTTCATGTCAACAAAATTAATTAACTTGCTATACTTTTTAAGGTGGGTGTATAGCAATCAAAACCTCTGGCCTGCATGGACCTCTGTAGGATTATTTGAGAAAGTAAGCAAGCACCAATGAGTTTCATGAAGACGCCCTCAAAGATGCCCTCTGGTGGTTTCAACAAGCAATAACGGCAACTAAGTCTGACAGTGAAATACTATGACTCATGCACTGTAACATGCTGTACCATACCGCAGTATTCTGCAAGCTGTGCTGCAGTATGATCCAAGTTTTAAATGAGGACCCACTGTATGAACAGGGATGCCCTACCCTGTTTGATATTCTAGCAATGCACCTAACTGAGGAGAGTTTAATCAACCATGTTTCAGCAGTACATTTCTCCATTAACATGTGTATTTTTTTTCAGCTCCTCAAGCTTAGCTGATGAGGTAAATAAAAAAGGTAAAGATTGGTTGCTGACACTGAATTTACTGCTAAATTGAGATTTTAGCAATGTTCAAACTTTTCAATTAAACTCATACTTTTTCCGCAATTCTGTTCAGAGGTCGAGCTCAGCGAATAAGTACAGTATGCAGCCTTGCTATAATGGACGCAGACCCACATGACAATATGGAGGACAATGCAGATAGAGGTGGAATGGAAGAAGTGAAGATGTTTGATGCCAAAAGAGTGAGATCTCTGCTCTGCACCACAACCTGGCTGGAGCAGCACTACAGCTCCCTTCCTGCTAACCTGCTTCAATAGAAACCCACCCCACAGTGCTGACTGGCTGCACCATCAGGACTGTACCTAAACATAGAGAAATAATGACTGGTTTTAAGTAAAAGAGACTGGAGGTTGAAGTTTTAATCATTATAACAATTTTGAAAGGTGGGGTTGAGAAAACATGTATTGCTACGGGCGTCGTCGCCACCCACCACCAGTCTAAATGCTGGACTATGTAAGCTGTCTGAGCTCTGTAAGCCTGGTTATGCTAATGATGGAGCGCCTGTGTCCAAGAGGGACAGACAAGAGTTTTAATAAAAGAAAACAGACAGTCTCCTTATTTTAGGGGGCTTTGCTGACATACCTTAACTTCTTTTTGACTATGAGGGAAGCAATGTTTGTGTTCCTCTGATCATCATGTATAGCAGTCATTAGCTGCTTCTTTCCAGGGTCTTTTCCAATACACTGTCAATGGCTTCCTGCTTCCTTCACAGAAAGGAACCGCTTCCTTCTCTCATCCGGACCTGCCTGGAGGTCAATGCCAAGGCAACCATGCCATGGAAAATCATATGAGCTGTGTGATAAATGTTTTGGAGGCATGCTCTTCACTCACTCTTATCCATGTGCCAAGTGTCGACTGGCATTTAATGCAGAGGATGTTTCAGCATTGTCGTATGTAACCCCACTATCACATGTAACTGAAGGAGATCTCATTAAATGTTTCTGGATGTTTCTGTTTCTTTATCTGTTACGTGCATGACTGTAGAACCAGACTCTTACTGTTCTTTAAGCCATGGGAATGTCAAGTCACCCTTAACTCACTATGGGGAGCTTTTAAGAGTGCGAGAGCTTGATATAAGGATTTTTTTATATAGATATACCCCAAAGGTAATGGTACGCCACTGCTAAATTATGCTGTTTTGATTGTCGAATCTAACCCCTCATTTCCCACCTTTAAACAATATTCACCCAGATTTCGGTTTCTAGGTGTATTTTTGTCACATTTTAGGTTCACTTCAAACAGATGAAAATGTGATATTTATCTTGTAATATCCTGTCTATACAAACCACCTCTTTCTTCACATCCCTGATCTGTATGACCCTCAGGTTGTGATCTCTTAACTTTGTGTGACAGGACTCATTAAGCACAGCATATTTAGGGTGGGTTCTCTGCTTCGGAACGCTGATAGTAAACAGGCATTTCTGTGTAATTTTGAGGGGGGGAAGAGAGAGCAGGGAACAAGACTCAGTGTGTCTGAGGAGTATATTGTAGCCTGAAGCTGGTCCAGCTGCATGTGCTCCGAGTCACTGTTAAACTCTTGACATTTTCCCAGCATCTTTTCCTGCTTGTCTCCCATATGGTCTATTCCTGGATACCAAGGCAGGCGCCTCCGCCCCCAGGGGAAGTCTAGATGTCCTATCCTGGGAGGGAGAGACAAAGCCCCTGGCTGTGTTCAGTTAAGGGGGGTCAGTAATGGGAAATGTGTGGAACACTGCCTCAGATCTGAATTCAAGGTTGAATTAAAGGAATTTTACAAGGTAATACCCTCACCACAGCTTTGAGGAGTCACAGTTGAACTTTCTTCCCAAAAGCAGCTTTTATTGGTCACTTTTGAATGTGAATCTATTAAATTTCCTACCTAACCGCCTATTATTTGTCACTCTCATACATTGTTATAAAAATGTTTTTTAAACTACTATTAATAGTATCCTCAATATCATGAAGATGGTTCCTATTTGGCACATTTCTATCACATCGCTTGTTCTGTACCTGTTTCCTCTGTTTTCCATAACTACAACCTTTTGCCACTACTATGTTTCATATCTGGCCTTTGTATCGGGCCAAATAATATATATTTTTAAATGTCTCAAGTTACCTACTGACAACAATTCCCAATCCTAACATGAGGATTGATTGATATTTGGTCCTTTACTTCCTGGCTTGCTAACTCCTACACACTATAGGGATAGTTCACCCAGATGACGTATTGCTTTTCTTACCCTTTAAGCAGTCCATGCTTTGGTTGTTTTACTTTTTAGGATTTTGTGGCACAAATCCAACATAAGTCAATGGTACCTTTTGGTATATTAGCATTTTTGCACTTCATTTCCAAATCATCTACTGTATATGCAACGTCAATGACACAATCAATTTTTAGATACTTTAGGATGATTTGGACATGATGTACATTTTGTACTGTCATTTTGTAATTTGGGTGAACTATCCCTTTAAATACAGACAGCTTTCACTTAGCCTTTTTTCCAGGAGCAACCTCCCTAAAGGGAAGAAGTTTGTAAGTCCCACATATTGTACTTGAATATACAGCACTTCATTTTGGTTACTTTCCCTTTTTGTCTGTGATATGGCCCATGTTTTGTTCTTTCCTGTTTATAGATTATGCCCACACTGGGCACAAATCTGTCCTTGGTCAAACGACATTTTTTTTTTTTGTTTACCATATGCAGACAACTATGTTCTATTTGAGTTCATGCTAATGTGTGTTTGGATGTAGAAAGACAAAGTGGTAGGAGGGTGCCCCTTAACACTGATAATCATTTGAAAAATACTAGCTTTGAGAATGTGGCTCATTCATTTACATCGTTGAAACAATTCACAAAGACAACCGGTGTAAAATATAGTGTTTATTAATATATCATATATGTACATTGTAGTATAATAAATCTTTATCACAGAAATCTGTGATGTTGATTTGCAACATTTGAAATTTGAAAAGGAGCATAAAAGTAGACATAAGGTAACAAATTGACATGAATTTATTGTACACATTTTGCAATGGCATTCTCAAACTCCAGCCTCAAACTCCATTGAAAATCTATGGTTTGAATTGAAGAGGGCAGTCCATAGGCGCAGACATCATGGAAAGTATTTTTTTTTAAATAGGGGTGTCAATAATTTTGACACCTATCTTTTTTAGATGGTTTATTATTACCTGTAAATAAATACAAATATTGAGCAATTGTATTAGTGTAAAATAATAGAATTGCCCCCTTTTTTTTTGCATACAATATACTATAGCTCAGTATTTGTATTATGTATCTCATATAGTCTTTTTTTGCTCATCTTGCTCATCTGAAGTGTGACAATTTTGGTCGTGACTATCTTTCTCACTCTCCTCGCACTTTCTCAGGGTTTCTCTCATCTCATATTTGGTCTCTATGATCTCTGTCTGTCGTCTCTGTCATATTTTTTCAATGTATAGAAACCCATGGTGAGTGGTTTTTTAGTATGGTTATATGTCACTGTGTCTGGTATGCTTTGATAACCAGTACTGTCTGAAAGCCCAGCTACAGATCCTCAGTTTCATCCAAACCCTCTCCCTGTGTTCAGTCTACTTCACACAGGACCTAAGTAAGTTGATTAAAAGGAGTAAATTGTACTGTGGTTAAAGCAGGAGGGGTTCAGTTGTAAACACACAAACGGGGATCTGGAAACAGACACAACTGGAGGGGTGGAAAGAGAGGGTTAGGGAAAGAGAGTTGGGGGTGAATACCTGCAAGGGCCGTCTGGAGGGAGCAACACATTTACAACAACAAGACATAGCCTGGCCTGCTGTTTTCAGTCTACCGAGGTAGGAGGGGAAAGAGAGGAAAAGGGGGTTGGAGTAAGGGAGTGAGAGACTGGGTTTGGAGGCACATCAAGAATTTGCCTTTTAAGGGGTACGGTCTCCAAGTCCTGCGAGTTCACATGCAGCAGCCAAAACACTGAACAGGATAAACAAAGAACACCGAAAAGACAGAGGAAAAAACAAAGCAAGAATAATACTAATGTTATTCTCACTCTAGTATAAAGGGCCTCTTTTGGGAGCAGTCGCAAAGTGTGAGAATGGGTAAGAGTAAGTGAACTTTGTCTACTCTAAGGTCTAGACAAAATGATAGAGGTTTAGAGTAGATGGATGGCCATAGCAGCACTTCTGACCACTTCAACTCTGCTGGAAGTATTTGGAATTGATGTTGCAAGTTCCACGTTTGTAAGTAGCATAGGGAGAGGAGACAGCCTCCACGCTAAGAGGTCTGTGTCTTTTAGAGCATCTAAACTGCAACTATATTGTGGTTTTGTTGCTTTGTGAACCCATTTCTAGACAATACATGCAATGTCTGGCAAAATGACTGTGTATGTGTGAGCAGGAAACAGAGACGGTTTCAGAGCGAGAAAGGGAGGGAGAAACAGAGCGGTATTGTATATGCGTATGAGAGAAGAGAGTTAGTTAGAGGGAAAGAGAGAGGGTAACCGTTTGTGCCTGGGAGAGAGGGAACGAAGGAGAGAGACCATATATGTACTGTATGTCTATATGTGAGTATTTGAAATGGGTGGATGCATATGTCTGTGTGAGACAGAAGGAGAGGAGGGAGAGAACGTATATCCTCTGGCCCTTGGCGAGTGTGCGTGAGGCTGAATGGGAGCCAGGAAAAGGGGAAGGGCCTCGTGTCCGCCGACAAAAACAGCTGCCTGAGAGTACGCAGGAAAACAGTGTCTGGTAGAGTATAGGGAGCAGGGGACAGGGAAAGAGAGGACAGGAGAGAAAGAGAGCACCTGGGCCCACATCTCTATATGGGTTGCGCCCTGAGTGCGGAGCCTTGCTGTGGGGAGGAAGCGGAGCCTGTGCCCTTAGTGAGAGGGTCACTGAAGCGCCGAGGTCCAGAGAGATCCAACAGCGTCAAGATGAAGCTGACCAAGGTGAGTGTCTGGGTGGGCTTGTCTAGGGGCCACAGCTGGTCCAATACAAAAGAGCTGTATTTTAGGAAACCTTGCACATCATGCATGATATACTCATACATTTGAGTGCATGTGTTTGGTCTGTGTATATTAGCGTGCTTGTTTCTTTGAGTTGTGTCTGGTGTCTGTGCCCATGTTTGGGTGCAGGGTTTGAATTACTCAGGGTTATAGAGGGATGACTACCCCCATAAAAAATCATGCCCCCCTCATCAGAATGGAAATTGTCAAAGAAAGAGACGTCGGGCACCCCCAAGGGCACCCCCAATAATTGGAACCCTGTTTGGGTACATGAGTGTTATTGTACTCCATGGTTACAGCACATGCTGTGGAGCGTGGGAATGCTTAGCCCCCGGGACGACGTCAGTCTATTGCATCCAACTGACCCGTCAGTATGGGTGTGGTCAAAATGGATCATCCTCTTTTCATGCTCTCAAGCTATTCATTTACATTATTATTGACCTATCACAGAGCTGATGTACAGTATTGGTGGCCTATTTGGAATTGATTTCATTTTGACTGGTTTGGCTGCAGCTGTGAATGTCAAAAATGCTCCATGAACAGATAAGCATGGAAGAGATATCATTGACTTCTTAATAAATACACTTCACAACAGTGTCCTTCTGGCCGATGCCTGTTTTCCTGTTGCTAGAATGGCAATGCTTTTTATTGGGTGCCAAAGGCAAGGTGGTGGTTATACTGGTGATTGTTTTTAAGCCTCACAGGTTATGTGCAATGAGTCATGATGCGTCACAGCTTTGTTATACTGCTGGCTACAGTACATCCTATGAGTGGGCTGGCTGTGTTATCTTAGAGAAGCTCCATTAATGGCTTATAGTATTCAATTACTTGGCAACCAAAAGAAAAACACAATTTGCTGTAGCCGAATGCACAACAGGGATCAAAGCCAGAGGTGTAATTTCTGCGATTGAATCTATCGTGATATGATACTCACTCTTTCAAAGCCTATCTTGATCACCAGAGAACATTGTGATATTGGCTTATGATCCCCTCACCCTAAGCCAGAGCTGGGCAGCTCTCCATCTCTTGAATGTGAAGATAGAGTACAACAACAGTGACTTGATTGGAATAGATGGCTAGATATTCCTCTTGTTCCACCTGTTACAGCTGTAACACACAGCGGTTCTGCAGGCTCAGATTACTCATCCCTTCAAAGGTCAAAAGAAAATGGTTTGAATTCCTTAAAGAACCAACGACGCTTGAAACTGGCACTGCCTTACAGCGACCATATTCCACAGGCATTTTCTACACACCCAACACAGAAAAGAGCATTGGAGGATCAAGGGTAAAAATAGCCTCTACGATCCATAATGCTCACTCAGACACAGACACAAATACACACCGTTCCACTGGCACACATAACCACAAACTCACTCACATGGAAACTCACTCACTTCCTGTTATCTGTGGTCAAACTTTAGTCAAACCCCAGGGAAGCTTTGACTAGACATGACTCCTCTGGTTTAGAACAAACCTGTTACCAGTACTTGAGGAATGTTTGTGTGTATGGGGCAGCGTATGAGATGAAAGTAGAGAAATGGGAAAAGGAAATGTCTTTCCTTTTTCCAAAACCTGCCACCCCAATAAATCCCAGACCCACCCATTTAAATAACAGAACCTCTGAAGATAATATTGTATGCAAAAGAGTGTTTTGAAAGAGTAGGAAATGTTTTGGGAATGAGCTGGAATTTGGCAGGGAGAGTAGGGAGGGCACATAAAGTAAGTGGGATATGATTCAGCATTGTATTACGCTCATGGAAAATGAATGTAAATATTCCCAAGATAAATACAACCCCAAAGAGACCCTAGCTTTGTTTACTCTCGTGCGTATGTATTCATAGTCTCTCTCTCTCTTTCTCTCTCTTTCTCTTTCCGTCTGTACAGCTGTACCTTATCAACATTTGGCTTAGCGCTGTCTTACACAATCATTCCTCAAGCAATACAGCTCCCCCTTCACTCCCTTTTCCCCCACCCCATTTCCTCTTGGCCAATGTTCCCACTCTCAAAACCTTTTTCATTTACCTCCATGCTGCTCCATGCATTTCCCCTATTCCACAAAGTGTTACATCCTTTGTATTTAGAGAACTTAAGCTAAAAGCAGTATTTTATTTTAGAGGTATCATTCTATATGTTCAGTACTGATGAGGATCAGTGAGGCTCATTCAGACTTAGTTTCTCAGTATCTCTGCACAGTTAAAGTTGTAATGATGGGAGGCAGTTCTGCCTGATTTGCTCTCGACACAGGCTTATTCGACCCCCTATTTGAGGTTCAAAAGCTGTTGCTCCCCCCTCTCTATTGTAGTTGTCTCTGTACATATATCCTTCTTTGTAAATAACTACACATGTCCATCCGCAGGTTAGCGTTTTTCATCGTGAATCTTCCTCGGGAGGCAGCTCTGCAGAGTGGTCACTTGCTGGCACATTTTGAAAGTCATAAAATCTGATTTGAAACCTAACCCTAACCTTAACCACGGTGCTGACCCAAATGCCTATCCCTAACATATTTTTTTTCATGAATGTTTACAATTTTGCAGCTGCTATCTCAGGGGAAATCTCTCAGTTCTGCCTCCAGGACAAGACTCATTGACAATGAACATCAACCTGTTGTCCATCCATGTCTATGTGTATTTGAGGATGTGACAATAAAATTTGTTCTAGGGCCAATTCAACAGCTGTAATCAAATCCCCATCCCTCATCTATCCCCCAACCCTACCCTCCTCTCCAAGTCCCAGACTCCAAGCATCTTGTCAGCTCGAGGAAGTACCCCTGTATTTTGTTAAACCCTCCTGTGGCCTTCCTGCCCCTCCCTCCCCCTCTCCTCCACTCCTCTCCAATAGAAAAAAAGCTACAGACAAATAAACGTCCCTGGTCCCTCCGTTTTCACATGAGCCGGAAATTCCATGGCGCTTAGGCCTTTTTTACGGCTGGACTGAATTACCCTATGTGTTGTTCTGGGATTCCTGTGAGTTACATTCAAATGATGTAGTGGTTAGATAAACGTAGGTCCCGAACGCAGATATACTCAGTCATTATAGTCATGTTTCTAATAATGTATTTACTCTCCTATTTAGGAATAGTCCTAAATCCTGTCAAGGTCACAGAGTATTGGTATTTATCACTATTCTCTTGAGCATTATGGCATTTAATAGTTTCATCTTGGCTTCTAGTTGGCTGGGTAGAAATATCTACATAATGCTTCCATCTATCCCATCCTTTCAGATCAACAGAGGTGGCTGGGGAATAGGGGCTAGGAGTTGATTTGGAACTCACAAGACCACCTCTGGATTGTGTGAAAATGTGCTACGCCACAGAACTGACGCACTTGCACACTACCTGTTGCACCTCTCTCTTCCCCCCACGTGGTGTAGCTCTTGTGCTATTGGTAACATGACACAAGTTTGGCCCACCTTTATTATGTCAATGTCTAATCTTGCAACCTGTGTGCATGCATTAAAACGTGTGTGTGTGCGTGCCTGTGAGAGAGAGAGAGAGAGAGAGAGAGAGAGAGAGAGAGAGAGAGAGAGAGAGAGAGAGAGAGAGAGAGAGAGAGAGAGAGAGAGAGAGAGAGAGAGAGAGAGAGAGAGAGAGAGAGAGAGAGAGAGAGAGAGAGAGAGAGAGAGAGAGAGAGAGAGAGAGAGAGAGAGAGAGAGAGAGAGAGAGAGAGAGAGAGAGAGAGAGAGAGAGAGAGAGAGAGAGAGAGAGAGAGAGGGCTACAAAACCACAGAGGTGCCTTTTGGTGGGATTGTGTCTGGAGAGTATTTACAAGTTTGGATCTATAATTGTCTACCACAATTATACATAAACAACCATAACAGTTTAGAAAATTCGTGATGGTTAACATGCAATGTTAGAACCATTTTGACTTGCCCCCAGAAAATACATATCTAATTCCCAATCCTGGGGAAATTTCTTCACTCTCCCCTCCCAGATCTGACCAATCACAGAGTGGAATTCCAGTCATTCAATTCCACAATAGCCTTTCCTTTAATGGCTCCACCCACAGCGACAGAGCAGAGGGGGGACTAAAAGAAACAAGGCAACCTTTAGTTGCAAACTATGTTTTGAGGACTTTTTGGAGATGTAAGAGAACTTTTGAACTAAAAAGTCTAACTCGGACCTATGCCTCGAGGCGTAGATTTAAAGGAAAAAGAAATGAATAAGGTAAGAAAATAATGGAGAAGTAATTATTATTGAAATGTATTTTTATTGTAGGACTAGTATTACATAGTACTCCTTATGGTCAATCAAATAATGCAAATTCGTGAGGGAATCAAAGTGTTACATTGAGGTGTGGGGGACTGTGCAAGCATCATCGTTGACAGTATTCATCCCATTAATTTGCGCACGCTGCGCTTGCCCTCTCCCTCGAAATGTTGTCATGTTGACATCATTAGCTATAGTCTCTTGTCGAATGTTCCAGTGCTGTTAGATTTTTTTATAAACAATTATCTTTTTCTGTAAATGTTTTTGCGCGGTTAGATTAGTGGATTAGTCATCTTTCCAAACTCGCTTGTTCTTTGACAGTACACCCTAGTCGAAAGTTACACAGCTGCACATCGGACAGGGTTATTTGTCCGACTGAATGAGATATTCGAGACTCTTCCACAAGGTAATCATCCTCTGGTGAACTATATTCAATTGAAATTATAAAGTACTAATATTGTCGTTTTACTATGTGATTAATATCCTCGCCTTAGTGGAGTCTATTTGCCCAATTACGGTATAATCCGATGTCATAGCAGGCTAATTGTGAAGTATTTTTGCAGGTCTGATACAGAAAGCCTAAAAGGAAAGTGGTTAAATCATCTGACTCCATGCGCACCCCTCCCCTCCCGTCACACCCCTCCCCTCCCATCCCCAATGTGTTCTGTGTTCATTACTGCGTCATAGCAATTTCCCAATCCTTTACCATTATTATGATTTTGTGAAAGTGTATTTTGATCTCCTTAGGTGTTTGTGTGTCCGTCTGTGTTTGCGGGTGTGTGAACTTAATGACAAATGTCAATTTGAATAACCAGGTGGTGATGGTAAACCAGGTAGTTTGTGTGTGTGTGTGTGCTTTCTTGCATGTGTTGTGTACAATGTGTGTGTGTGTGTGAGGGGGAGATGTGGATGTGTGCTTTAATCTCCTCCAATATCATATTCCCATGTCAAAAGTTTCTTCCCTGCGGTCTGAACATAATAACACGAGGGAAACCACAGTGAATAGGTAACACGATAACATTGTCCAATCTTTCCTTTGGCAGTGATAACCGTGTTACTGCTAATAGACTGGCGCTGCTGTGTACTGCAGTGACCCGAGCATGTCATTTATCAGTTGATAGATAGGACCCACTCCAGCAGCAGTGTTGTGGTTCAGACTCTGAGGGAGAAAGGAGCAGAGACACAGTAGAACCAGCCCAAGTCTCATCATAGGATTACCTATCTAGGATCAGTTTAGCATTTTAGATCAAAATGAATAAGAATACAATGGAAAGGGGGACCTGATCCTATATCAGCAGTCCTACTCTGAGATATATGAATACGGCCCCTGAACAACAGGATCAGGATTTTGAATGTGAGAGGAGAGGACCCTAGCCAGCGACAGCAGCATTGTGGCTGACCACCAGAGGTTAAAACAGTGAGGAGGGCTACACAGGAAGTGTGTCATGGCGCAGCGCTGACCTCACCACTGGAACAAGCTGTCTCTGTTCCCTCCGCTGCCTGTCCCACCCTTTTGAGACACACTGGCCTTCTGTGGAGGAAGGGACGGAGGCTGCACAGAGAACACACACACACACACACGTGTACACACACAAACACGTACACACACACGCGTGCACATAAACACGTGCACACACATTCAAACACAGACACACACACATCCGCATCTTTAGACTTTCTATTAAGGGAAGGGGAACACAGAGAGAACACACACACAATTATGCACACACACACACACACACTTGATCTCCATCTGTGACACACTGGCTTTAAATCGAGGGAGGGGGATTGTACTGCAGACCCACACATATACACAAACAACCCCTGTAACAATATGAGTCACAAAGACTCATAGTGGAGAGAAGATGGCATATTACAAATGTTATTATGCTACCGTAATCATTTTACCAGATGGCACATAAAGTATGATGCTCTTGCACTGAACAGTGCTCTGCAGCTCTTCTCCTTCAACTCGTCTCCCTCAGCTGCTGGTGGCCCTCATCCAGCCAGTGCGCCACAACATCAGAGGAGTTGACGTTCAGGTCCAAATACAGCTTCAGTTGTTTAGATATTGGAGTCTAAAGGGAAACCCAAGAGAAGACCTACCCTTATGGAGTATCTCTCTAGTCCAGCTGCCTCTGGCCCCTGGCCTCCCCTGGGGTCAGTGGGTCCAGTCCAGAGTGCCACACAATAACCATCATTGTGTAAACTAAATATCAAGCTATTTTTGGAGGGGAAGAGGGAGTCAGAGCATCCAGGGGGTCTGTAGGGATGGATGTGTGTAGCATCTGTGTGTATGGGTTGGCTCCTCCCTTCAATCACGCTTCTGTTCTGGGGGCTTCTGGTAGACGGGGAGAAGGAAAGGGAGGGATTTATTTTCAAAAAGCGGTTCTTTGACTAAGGAACTTCTGGTTTTCTGAGCTGGACGACATAAAAACAAGAGAACAGAACCCTTTTGTGTGCTGAACTGCTGTTAATGCCTTGGGGATGATGGGGGGTGGGGGAAGGGGGGCTGTCCCAGAGCAGACGGGAGACACAGGGACTTGGCGATAAAGGTTGTCCCATTACACTGACTGACTACACAAACAGTCAGGTTTGTGAGGTAGCAACTCACTGGTGTGCACTTGAAGGGTGTTTTTAGGAGAGGAGGGGTTGTAACAGAGAACTGTCTGCAATTTTTTTTAACCCAGAGTCTGAAGTTCTATTTGGGCGGCTAACGAGGTAAGATGTTATGCATGCCCATTTTAGACATACTTTGCCATGAAGGTGAATGGGATATATAGCCTGTTGGTGAACATTGCGAACTTGTAATAATAAATAATGTTTGTATAAATAAAGTACAGTATGAGGAGAATGTTAGCATGTTTTTGAACAAATATGTAAACCAATGGCTGGAGAGCGAAAGATCATGAAAACCACAGACAAACTTTGTAAAGACGGAGGGAAAACCAAGATATTTGGTTTGAATCAACTCAACCAGTCTAAGTTTTCAAGTTGCTGTGTACACTTTGAAAAAGGGGTTTTCGACTGGCCCCATAGGATAACCCTTGGTTATAGATACAACCCTTTTTAGTTACAGGTAAAAAAAACTTTGGGGTAGAACCCTCTGTGGAAAAGGTTCTGCATGGAACCCACAAGGGTTCTACCTGGAACCAAAAAGGAAATAGGTTCTACATAGCACCTTTTTTACTAAGAGTGTAGAAGTTTCACTCGATACCTTTATCTATCTTTTCTCCCCATCTCTCTTTCCATCCATCCTGTCCTCACAGCTCTCATTTGGCAGCTGATTATCCAAAGAGAGCCAATCATTCCTTTTATGTCATACAGAAGGATCCATGAGACACATGTCTCACATGGGGGACATTTTCATTTGTTACACCTAATTGTTATCGTAAGGCCCCAACTTGCACATTGTTTCAACTGAGTGTTTACCAACTGTGGCCGGCTGCTTGTGCTTATGTCAGTATCCAGGTCCATGTTCAGTATTGCACAGTGTTGCGAAGTGTTCTCAATGACTGAAATGCCTCTCTGACAAGTAAAGTAAGGAGTCATGTCAGCTCTTTATCTCTGCAACATTCAGCCCATTGCACCTTTTCTGAACGCATCCCAGGGTATGCAGTCCGTCCGTCTGTTTCTCTGTCTGTCTGCCAGGTGGTCTGTAATGCAGAGTGATCGTGTCTTTAGCAAAAATGTTGTGAAACCATGCCCAGTATGTGTGAAACTGCTTACAGTATTTTACTCACACACAACAGTAGGCTTGCGGTGAAGTTCATTTGAATTTGAATTTAAAGTCTCTATTTAAACTTGGTTCCCGGGCCACTCCATGGCTGCAGACAGGTAGAAAGTTTCAGAGAGACAGTTGTTTAGTGTCTTGCCTGGTATGCTTGGGGTCAGTGGTGAGGTGGGGCCATGGGTGGGGGGGGGGGGGGGGGGGGGGGGGGGGGGGGGGGGTGCCAGCCCTGGGTGTCCACACAGTTGCGTAGTGAACATGGTAAGCACAGTCTCCTGCCAGCTGTCCAAATAGTGCCCAGTCGTAGCGGGAGAGGAGAATGGAAAAGTGTGCAAACAGCCCCTTTACTGAAGAGGAAAAGCACACACTGCCGTAACAAAGGTTCATTATATGTTTCAGTTTGATTTCCGGACCAATGAAAACAGACAGGCTTTGAGCCAGTAGATAGATTGTACTGTACACACACGAACATGGACACTTCTGAGGGCTTACATTAACTGGTGGATTTGCCCTCAGTATATCTGAGTGGGTGTTTCTATGCCTTCATTTTTTCCACAAACATTCTCCATCCTTTCTTTCCTTAGTTCACGACATAGGGAGAGAGAGTGTGTGAATGTGTGTCTGTGTGTACGAGCAGAGCAACCCACATTGGCTTAGTTTACATTGGCTTAGTTACCATGCCATGAAACGTGTAACTCCCATCCCCCTGCAGTCTCATGTTCAAAGCCAATTTCATGTTGTGAAACAAAGTAGGATCATGGGCGTGTTACTAGAAGATTACCTCCGTTATAGGACCAACCATCCAGAGGTTCTGGAGCAGAAATAAGGATCAGCAACACCTGACTGCAAAACTCCTTTCACTCAAACACGCCAACAACCTGCTAGTGTGTGTGCTACTCCCTAAGTACTGAGTTTCTGAATGTGTGTGTACCTGTGTGTTGACAGACGGGCAAGGAAGAGCCCCATGTCTTCAAGGAGAAGACCTTTAGGAAGAGGCGTCAGTGTGGGGTGTGTCGTCAGAGTGTGGACAGCACAGGGTCCTTCTGTCGAGGTGAGTGTCTCTCTCTCTCTGTCTTTCTCAGACTCTCTCTCTTCCACTTCTCTCCCTCTCTCTCCACCCTCCTCCATGGAGGAACCTGTTCAGCTGGCACTCCTGTCAGCTCTAGCTAGCTGTCTCTCTCAGAGCCAACATCCTCCTGACTGTAAGCTGATTATTGTCTAGGGAGCTAGGCTGAGTTAGATCATGTTTTTAACAATGCTACATCAAATACACAAAATTAACCTGGATGATGGAAGCTGACTAATTGCTCCATTCTCATCCTTCTCTCTCCAGTGTGTAAAACAGCCACTCACAAGAAATGCGAGGCAAAGGTAAGACTCCAAACTGATTCACTCCTGCGTAACTTGCCCAACTCTGGAATTATCCTCCCTGTCCCTACCCTATGAGCTAGATGCCACCTTTGAGTAGAGCTGCAGCGGGTTAAGGAAGGCTACAGTTTCTTTCCACTGATGTGAAGGCTTCACTGTTCCATTCCCAGAATGGGGACCGGCCGCACCCAAGCCCCACGCTGCTCCATGTGAAAGGGTCATTGATGGAGGAGTGAATGCCAACTTTGGCCTGGGGCAGGGAGAGACTTGGCAGACTGCGGCGGCGGGCGCCATGCATTATGGAAGAAAGCATGTGGCAGAGATTGCCTTCCAATCTTCGTAGCATCTTTTCCATCTGACGAGAGAGCATTAGAAGATAAGTGAGGGTGGGTTTGGAAAGTAGCAAATCAATAAAAGTCCATATCCGGTTGTTTTTTCAATATCATTTTCATATTTGATGATTTCTATCTAGGAATGGGCACAAACTTGTCTGCAGTAGACCTGGAATAGTATGTAGGCCACTCTTGTCCTGTGGATTGTAAAGGTCTGGCTGTTTCCTCAAATTAATGCTTTTCGTCAGAGGGATATTATTTCCACATTGTTGTGTTGTTTGTGGCCTGGATGTGTTTGGGTTTGGAGATGATAGCTGCTTAGCTGAGGCTGTCCTGTTGACTGGGGGTGGTCGGTGCCCAGGCAGCGATAGACATCGGTCCTGCCCAGGAAGGGAGAGGCCAGGCCAGCCTCCGGGGGCATGGCCATCTCAACTGTTATCTGGCCTTAAGAGCCAGCGCTGAGGGCTAAAGGGGCTCGCCCATGAAAGCTTGGGATTCAGGAAGCTCTGATCGAAGGAAGCTGCCTGGGGTTTTATTGAAACCACATACAGAAGAGCAAACACAAACCCCAAATACACATGGTACAACATCCGTCTGGCCCTGAGGGTTTTATAAGTTATTGTCCACGAAAATCTGTCTGATTTTAATAAAAAAGACCAGCCTCTGTGTTATGCTAGTGTAATAACCTTAGCTTTATCACAGTCATTGAGAATGAAAGAGAGAGCAAGAGATCGACAGATGGTCAGGTCAGTGTCAGGCCAGGGCCCATTTCCACAAAGCAGGTCCCAACCTGTCCATATACAGATGTACGATCTTAAATTAAGCCAGTTTGCTACAGCAGGAAAACAATCATACAGCAAGAGGAAATGTGAATTATTATGGGTATTATAATTCATGGAAATAGTTTGAGGTGTTGATACATTTTTTGTTAGGGCAAATCAAGTCTGACATTTTAAAGTGGAAATTACAAACTTTAGAAGCCTTTTTAAATCTTGAATACACTACAAGTTTGCATTTCCTGCTGTACAGGAAAATTCTCAGCAACAAATGAGTGATCAAATTAAGATCCTACATCTGTACTCTTCTTCATTATGATCTAAAAGGTAAAACTGATCCTAGATCAGCACTCCTACTCTGAGAGGCTTTGTGGATAAGGCCCAGATCTGTATTATCACTTGTCACTTTGCATGATGATGAGTTTCTCACACGACTGGCCTATCTGAGTGATGTTTTTTCTAGCCTGAATCTAGGATTACAGGGACTCTGCACAACTATATTCAATGTGCGGGACAACATTGAGGCTATGATTAAGAAGTTAGAGCTCTTCTCTATCTGCATTAACAAGGACAATACACAGGTCTTTCCATCATTGTATGATTTTTTTGTGTGGAAATGAAGCTTACGGACAATGTCAAATGTGATATAGCGAAGCACCGGAGTGAGTCTGGTGCACAATTACGCAGGTACTTTCCCGAAACGGATGACACAAACAACTGGATTCGTTATCCCTTTCATGCCCTGCCTCCAGTCCACTTACCGATATCTGAACAAGAGAGCCTCATTGAAATTGCAACAAGCGGTTCTGTGAAAATTTGCGTGGCAAATCGCGCTGTTAAGACACTGATGCCCTTTGCAACCATGTACCTATGTGAGAGTGGATTCTCGGCCCTCACTAGCATGAAAACTAAATACAGGCACAGACTGTGTGTGGGTAATGATTTAAGACTGAGACTCTTTCCAATACAACCCAACACTGCAGAGTTATGAGCATCCTTTCAAGCACACCCTTCTCATTAACCTGTTGTGAGTTATTCACAATGTTCGATGAACAATAAGGTTTTATATGTAAGATGGTTAAATAAAGAGCAAAATGAGTTATTATATTATTATTTGTGCCCTGGTCCTATAAGAGCTCTTTGTCAATACCCACGAGCCGGGTTGTGACAAAAACTCACACTCATTCTTATGTTTAATAAATGTATCGTATAGTGTGTGTGTGGCAGGGTTACAATAATGGCAAAAAAAAACTACATTTGAGAGTGCGCTGACCATGGTGCTAGAGGGGGTACACAGCTGGAGGTTGAATGTTTGAAGGGGTACAGGACTATAAAAAGTTTGGGAACCATTGACATAGACTGACCAAATGAATCCAGGTGAAAACAATGATCCCTTATTGATGTCACTTGTTAAATCCACTTCATTCAGTGTAGATGAAGGGGAGGAGCCAGGTTAAAGAATGATTTTTAAGCCTTGAGACAATTGAGACATGGATTGTGTAAGTGTGCCATTCAGAGGGTAACTGGGCAAGACAAAATATTGAAGTGCCTTTGAACAGGGTATGGTAGTAGGTGCCAGGTGCACCGGTTTGTGTCAAGAACTGCAACGCTGCTGGGTTTTTCTCGCTCAACAGTTTCCTGTGTGTATCAAGAATGGACCACCACCCAATGGACATCCAGCCAACTTGACACAACTGTTTGAAGCATTGGAGTCAAAATGGGCCACCATCCTTGTGGAACGCGTTCGACACCTTGTAGAGTCCATGCCCTGACGAATTGGGGCTTTTCTGAGGGCAAAAGGGGGGTGCAACTCAATATTAGGAAGGTGTTCCTAATGTTTGGTATACTCAGTGTGTATCTTATCACCATAGGAACACGTTTAAGGTTAACAAATAATGTGACAAATATTAGAGTGATGAAATCTTACCTGCTTCGATGACATCTGCTTTGTCAGTCCAAGAGATTTTTAACTTGGGCAGAAGGATTGCAGCAGCAATAAGTTAGGGATCTTCCTTCATTCCTCCAAAGCGCTTTCAGAGACCCTCTCATGAGTGGTAGGGACATCTTGCACGATGCTTCCAGCCTCTTAAGTTTTGATTGTAGCGATAAGCCTCCACCTGCCGTCACCACAGGCCTCATCACGGTTAAGAAGGCTATTTCTGTAGGACTCAGCCTGTAAAGACATAAGCACATTTTAACACCTGTTAGAATAGTCATAGTTCATGGACAATCATTTTTTTATAAATAAATTACATACATTTATATGTTATCATGGCAGATATATCTTTGCTTGTTTAATGGTTCCTTGGTCTGCCTGTTTTTGCGTGCTGAGGTGAGGTTATTGTAGACCGTCATCTTAGATGGAGGTTCCCTCTGAACAAAAATATTCCGTCTATGTATGCAAAATGAACGTCACATGACCTCATGAAACACACAGAGATTGGTTTTATACAAATTAATGTAAACAAACCCATCTGCTGTTCTCTCACTTCACATACACACTCAATAAAATTATAATGATGTGTAGACAAAACATTACTTGTGAGAGACACTGATGAAAGAATACATCAATCATGAAGGTTAATGTAATACTGAAACACTCATTAAGGTGTCATGAATGGCTTCATAAAGGTGTTTTGAATGCTTATGTAAAGTTTAAGCCCCAGTTATAGTAAATATTTAATTCTGTGATATTTGGCTATTCTATGCTTTCATCATCTGAGTGATGTGGCATATCAAGAAGCTGATTAAACAGCATGTTCATTACACAGGTGCAACTTGTGCTGGGCACAATAAAAGGCCTCTTTTAAATGTGCTGTTTTGTCATACAACACAATGCCACAGATGTCTTAAGTTTTGAGGGAACATTTAATTGGCATGCTGACAGCATGAATGTCCACCAGAGCTGTTGCCAGAGAATTGAATGTTAATTTTTCTACCATAAGTCGCCTCCAACGTCGTTTTAGACAATTTGGCAACTGGCCTCACAACCTCAGACCAATTTGGCAACCGGCCTCACAACCGCAGACCATGTGTAACCATGCCAGCCCAGGACCTCCACATCCGACTTCTTCACCTGCGGGATCGTCTGAGACCAGCCACCTGGACAGCTGATGAAGTTGTGGATTTGCACAACCAAAGAATGTCTGCACAGAAAAAGTTTCAGTGCAGCTCATATGTGTGCTCGTCGTCCTCACCAGGGTCTTGACTTGACTGCAGTTCGCCATCGTAGCCAACTTCAGGTGGCAAATGCTCATCTTTGATGGCCACTGGCACGCTGGAGAAGTGTGCTCTTCACAGATGAATCACGGTTTCAACTGTACCAGGCAGATGGCAGACAGTGTGCATGGCGTCGTGTGGGTGAGCGGTTTGCTGATGTCAACGTTGTGAACATCAGCAAACATCAGAGTGCCCCACGGTGGCGGTGTGGTTATGGTATGGGCAGGAATAAGCTACGGACAACGAACACAATTGCATTTTATCGATGGCAATTTGAATGCACAGAGATACAGTGACGAGATCCTGAGGCCCATTGTCGTGCCATTTATCCACCGCCATCACCTCATGTTTTAGCATGATAATGCATGGCCCCATGTCTCAAGCATCTGTACACAATTCCTGGAATGTCCCAGTTCTTCCATGGCCTGCATACTCAGCAGACATGTCACCCATTGGGCATGTTCTGGATTGAGGTGTACAACAGTGTGTTCCAGTTCCCGCCAATATCCAGCAACTTCGCACAGCCATTGAAGAGGAGTGGGACAACAGGTGTCCACAGGACCCAGTCAACAACTCTATACGAAGGAGATGTGTTGTGCTGCATGAGGCAAATGGTGGTCACACCAGATACTGACCGGTTTTCTGATCCACTCCCCTACCTTTTTTTAAGGTATCTGTGACCAACAGATGCATATCTGTTTTCTCAGTCATGTGAAATCCATAGATTAGGACCTAATTTATTTATTTAATTTGACTGATTTCCTTATATGAACTGTAACTCAGTAAAATCTTTGAAATTGTTGCATGTTGCGTTTATATTTTTGTTCAGTATATTAAGCCTCACAACTATGTTTTTTTTTTTTACCATTTTCTTGGTAGTGTACAGTAAGTAGCTAGCTAAAAGAAGAATGCAATTTGACCCATTCTATGAGACTTAGCTACAGAGTCTGGCTTTTATGTTATCCAAATTTACACAGAGAAAGTACATACAGTGGGGAGAACAAGTATTTGATACACTGCCGATTTTGCAGGTTTTCCTACTTACAAAGCATGTAGAGGTCTGTAATTTTTTTTATCATAGGTACACTTCAACTGTGAGAGACGGAATCTAAAACAAAAATCCAGAAAATCACATTGTATGATTTTTAAGTCATTCATTTGCATTTTATTGTATGACATAAGTATTTGATACATCAGAAAAACATAACTTAATATTTGGTACAGAAACCTTTGTTTGCAATTACAGAGATCATACGTTTCCTGTAGTTCTTGACCAGGTTTGAACACGCTGCAGCAGGGATTTTGGCCCACTCCTCCATACAGACCTTCTCCAGGTCCTTCAGGTTTTGGGGCTGTCGCTGGGCAATACGGACTTTCAGCTCCCTCCAAAGATGTTCTATTGGGTTCAGGTCTGGAGACTGGCTAGGCCACTCCAGGACCTTGAGATGCTTCTTACGGAGCCACTCTTGGCTGTGTGTTTCGGGTCGTTGACATGCTGGAAGACCCAGCCATGACCCATCTTCAATGCTCTTACCGAGGGAAGGAGGTTATTGGCCAAGATCTCGCGATACATGGCCCCATCCATCCTCCCTTCAATACGGTGCAGTCGTCCTGTCCCCTTTGCAGAAAAGCATCTCCAAAGAATGTTTCCATCTCCATGCTTCACGGTTGGGATGGTGTTCTTGGGGTTGTACTCATCCTTCTTCTTCCTCCAAACACGGCGAGTGGAGTTTAGACCAAAAAGCTCTATTTTTGTCTCATCAGACCACATGAACTTCTCCTCTGGATCATCCAGATGGTCATTGGCAAACTTCAGAAGGGCCTGGACATGCGCTGGCTTGAGCAGGGGGACCTTGCGTGCGCTGCAGGATTTTAATCCATGACGGCGTAGTGTGTTACTAATGGTTTTCTTTGAGACTGTGGTCCCAGCTCTCTTCAGGTCATTGACCAGGTCATGCCGTGTAGTTCAGGGCTGATCCCTCACCTTCCTCATGATCATTGATGCCCCACGAGGTGAGATCTTGCATGGAGCCCCAGACCGAGGGTGATTGACCGTCATTTTGAGCTTCTTCCATTTTCTAATAATTGCGCCAACAGTTGTTGCCTTCTCACCAAGTCGTATGCCTATTGTCCTGTAGCCCATCCCAGCCTTGTGCAGGTCTACAATTTTATCCCTGATGTCCTTACACAGCTCTCTAGTCTTGGCCATTGTGGAGAGGTTGGAGTCTGTTTGATTGAGTGTGTGGACAGGTGTCTTTTATACAGGTAACGAGTTCAAACAGGTGCATTTAATACAGGTAATGAGTGGAGAACAGGTGGGCTTCTTAAAGAAAAACTAACAGGTCTGTGAGAGCTGGAATTCTTACTGGTTGGTAGGTGATCAAATACTTATGTCATGCAATAAAATGCAAATTACTTAAAAATCATACAATGTGATTTTCTGGTTTTTTGTTTTAGATTCCGTCTCTCAACATTGAAGTGTACCTATGATAAAACATTACAGACCTCTACATGCTTTGTAAGTAGGAAAACCTGCAAAATCGGCAGTGTATGAAATACTTGTTCTCCCCACTGTATCTAAAATTCCTAGGTCCCACTGGGCACAGCCACCACCACACGTAGTGACAATGACGTGCTAGGCACAATAACGGCTATCATCATTGGATGGTGGTTAGCCATGTAGCTAACTAGCTAAATTAGCAGCCACCTCCATCATCCTGGGTAAGCAAAGCTTGCATTGCATGATTACACTCTCGCCTCTCCTGTGCTTAAAGGAGAACTGGTCACTGAGTTTAGGCCAGGGATTTTCCTCCTCGCCTTTAACACTGGGTCTGTCTGTGTCTGGATTGTCTCATCTCCTCAGTCTCCTCTGTCTCCATTGTTTTTTCACACACACCTCTTTGATAAAAAAATAATTTCCTCTGGGGACCCCAGATACTCAAAAAGTTCTACAGCTGCACCATCGAGAGCATCTTGACCGGTAGCATCACCGCCTGGTATGGCAACTGCTCAGCATCTGACTGTAAGGCTCTACAGAGGGTAGTGCGTACGGCCCAGTACATCACTGGGGCCAAAGTTCCTGCCATCCAGGATCTATATACCAGGCGTTGTCAGAGGAAGGCCCAGAAAATTGTAAGAGACTCCAGTCACCCAGGTCAAAGACAGTTTTTTTTTGCTATTGCACGGCAAGCGGTACCGGTGCACCAAGTCTAGGACCAAAAGGCTCCTTAACAGCTTCTACCTCCAAGCCATAAGACTCCTGAACAATTAATCAAATGGCCATCGGACTGTTTACATTAACACCCCTCCCCCCTCCATTTGTTTTGTACACTGCTGTTACTCGCTGTTTATTATCTATGCATAGTCACTTCACCCCTACCTCCATGTACAAATTACCTCGACTAACCTGTACCCCCACACATTGACTCGGTACCGGTACCCCCTGTATATAGCCTCGTTATTGTTATTCTATTGTGTTACTTTTTATTTATTTTTTTCATTCGTTTTTTGGTAAATCTTTTCTTAACTCTTTCTTGAACTGCACTGTTGGTTAAGGGCTTGTAAAGTAAGCATTTCACGGTAAGGTCTACACTTGTTGTATTCGACACATGTGACAAATAATGTTTGATTTGATTTGATTGGCCTGTTTTGGCGTGATGTGTGAAATTTGATTTGATTGGTCATTTGATTGGTCACTTGATTGGTCACAACAACATGAGCAGTTTTATGGCTCCGCAAACTTTCCGTGCCATTATGATCTACAGTTATGTATAGCCTACAAAATTGTGCTCTGTAACAGATGGTTTTAAAAAGGTAGCAGAGTACAATACTTCAAAACATATTTACAGTGTAAGTAAAAGTACAGTTACTGACTTTGAAAAAAAAAAAAAAAAAAGTAACTACTTGGAAAAGCAACTCAATTACAGTAACAAGAGTATTTGTAATTTGTTACTTCCACCTCTGAACAAGACCTTTGGCTGATCTTCACGTTAACCCTAAATGTCTGAGTAGGGTACTGTATGTAACAACTCAGTTCCTCATTTAAGAGTTTATGTCACGTAGTTTCTACCATGCATCTGGAGACATCCTAATTCACTAGCCATCTGTGAACCATTGTGCTCTCATTATGACTGAATTTACAACCTTTTACAGACAAGTGTTGCCATGAGCCTGGTGACAAACTGTCCCTTTAAGTTACTGTCAATGCTCCCTTGGGAAAAACCCCTGGTCTCCTCTTCCCAGAATAAAGCATTTCCTGGAAAAGAGGGGGACTAGAAAAAAGAATAGTCTGTGTGCTTCTCCCTATGGCTTCTACTCTTGTACTTGTCTTGTGGAGTTGCGGTTAGTCATCCAACCACGACGTCAACAACCTACAGCTGGCTCATCTCTTGTCTTTCATGAGCGATCCCACGTCAAAAATACATCAATATGCCAAAACAGTGTTTAATTTCTGCTTGTTCTCTGTAGAGAGAACAGTTCCTCCTTATCTGTGAGCTGGAGTGGAACATGTGGTCCACAGGGAGCGAAGGGGGACCAGGGTTAGGGGAGGGGTCCAGGATTAAGGGTCAGGGAATGTTGCCCATGATGTGCTACCCAATAAGGCAGGAAGAGACATTTCCGCTTTTTCGGGAGGAATAGCAACCCCCGCCCAGCTGGATATTGGTTGTAATTTACGGGAAATCAGTTGAAGGTGTGTGTGTGTGGGGGGGGGCACAGTAGTGTAGATAGGAAGTGGTGGAGGAACAGCAGACAACTGTAAGAGGATGGCCTGTAGATCCGGTTAACCTCTACTGTTTTTCTAACCCTGTCAACAACACAGAGCTGACCCAGCATCCTCTCTGCTCATCTTCTATTTCCTGTCAGACCCGAGCTCATAATAACGGAAAAAATCTTCCTGGTAATCATTACTAGGGATGTGTCACTGGTAAATAATCTTATTAAAATCCAGTTGTTATATATTTATCTCTTAATTAGTTTATATAGAAATGTACTACAGGAAGTGTAGAATAGAAATAGAATGAATGTGTCTCATCATCATCGTTAGGGACTCTGAGTCGCCACCCCGTCACAGAGTCATGGTAATTGCCGGGGTAGATAGCGTGGCTTGTTGTGAATGTGGGCAGACTAGTGAGTGAGTCAGTGTGATGCTGATCAGCGTTAAAACCATAAGCGTGACAGTTGGCTTAACAGGTCTGGGACTCTGCCAGATGACCTTTGGTAGAGGGGAAATAAGCCAGGCTAATTGGCCACTGTTTTGCTCTATTCTGACTGCACAACGCTGAAGGCTGCAAAGTCTCCCTATCATCCCAAGAATGTCTTTCCACTTTCTCCACTACAGGGCAGACCATGGTAATGTGTCTGGTGTCATATTCAGTAGTCATTACATCCAGGTTATTGCCATTTGTAGATACATACATGCATTGATTTGTACACAGTTTGTTGCTGTGTACATGGGGCAATGACTCCTTACCACAAAACATTTCTCTTAGAACTAGAGAAAGAGAAAGAGACATCGCCATCTGAGGAATGTATCTGTTCAGATTTCAGCAATATTAGTGGGACAGCAAAGAGACTAGCTCTAGCTAGAATGGTCAGGACGAACCCAATTTAAAAAAACAGAGAGAACAGGGAGGAAGAGGAAACCATTGAGACACGATATAAAAATGGCTCATGTTGGTTGGTTCACAGGGGATTTTTCCAGTGTTGATCTCTCACAATCTTGCCTTGCTGATTTTTTCGAATCTGTTTATTTACCACTGTTTATTTTTGCCCAGCATTGCTCTTTGAATACTTCTTGCACTTGGAGGAGGCGGGGGGGAGGAGGAGAGGAGGGGGGTTGTTGTGGTCACTGTTGACTCTGGCTCTATGACTGGGAGTCCCACACAGTAATTACAGATACCAAAGGGACACATGTGACCTCTGTCCTATCTGTTCTGTTCTGTTCTGTACCCACCCTCAGCTGTTTGGTGAGAGAGATGGAGCGAGCGAGAGAGAGAGAGAGAGAGTGATAGGGAGAGGGAGATACAGAGAGATGAAGAGAAAGAGAGATGAGAAAATAGGGGGGAAATGAAGGAAAAAGTAAAGAGAGGGAGAAAGAGACGAAGTAAGAGAGCACGGAAGGGAAGGAATTAGGGAAAGAGAGAGACGGGAAGAAAGATAGAGAGGGAGACAAATATAATGGACAGAGTTTAAGCCAGATGGATAAAGAGATCATTCCCTACAGCAGTGTATCCCAGTCCTGGCTTTCGAGGCCCCCAACGTTAGCTGGTTTTCTCGCATGATTCACTTTCAGGGACTCTCAGAGACAGCACACCTTGCAATGATTAAGGGGCATTAGGTCTGCTTCAGACTCCTCATACCAGCGTAGTAAAAATGATTGAATGGGGGTTGGGGATGGGGTGTTTGAATAATGAAACCTAGCTCAGAGATATACAGTCAGGTACCTCCACTGGGACTTGAACCTTTGACCTTAGTCACACCCCACTATCTTCTATATCAGGAGGGTCTATGAGAATGGACAGCTGCCTGAGGGACACTAACCAGCCTCATGCCTGTTGGGCACTATGACATCACCAGCCCTCTGAAAATACCCTTTGTGATGAAAGCACAAGGCCATCTGGCATCAGCTTTCAATTCTGATTGGCTTCCCTTTCATCACTGCCCTCTGATTGGCTGTCTCACAGGGGAAGCAATTGGCTAATAAGCATCAAATATAATTGTCTTGGACAAATGCTATGTCAAGACAACAATTGGTTACATACAGTAAGACAAAGGACAAATACACTGAGTGTGCTCTTTCCATGACATAGACTGACCAGGTGAATCCAGGTGAAAGGTATGATCCCTTATTGATGCCACTTGTTAAATCCACTTCAATCAGTGTAGATGAAGGGAAGGAGACAGGTTAAGGAGGATTTTTATGCTTTGAGACAATTAAGACATGGATTGTGTATGTTTGCCATTCAGAGGCGGAATGGGCAAGACAAAAAAATGTAACTCCCTTTGAACGGGGTATGGTAGTAGATGCCAGTGAGTGTGACAGGAGCTGCAACACTGCTGTTTTTCACACGCAACAGCCAACCAACTTGACACAACTGTGGGAAACATTGGAGTCAACATGGGGGAGCATCCCAGTGGAACGCTTTCGACGTCATTCCCGATGAATTGAGGCTTTTCTGAGGTGTTCCTAATGCTTTGTACACTCTTTGTGCATACCATGTCAGTGAAGTCATAGAAATGCCATTTCTGTGTGTGATTTTCTCCTATGCTAATTGAAAGCTGAGAAGAACCAGATGGTTGGGGCTGGTGATTAGACAACCAGAATATTGTTGTGAAATTCCTGCCATGTGGGTTTCAATCACCACTCTATTAGACCGCAGTCTGTTTTGATATGTCATGAGGTTTTGTGACTCAATGTGGAACAGGGTTACCACAGAGTTATGGCGGATACAAAGTGTACAAATCCAGTGAAGTTTCCATGAGCCTTAGCATGCTCATTTTCAGTTTTCAAAAACTGTTTTTGAATTCTGTTTAGTGATAGGCTTGATGGAATAAAAGAGACTGATGAGAGACTCAACTCTTGAACAAAACATGAATCAGACTTGACAGAGAAAGGCTGAATGAATTATCATTGGGGTGGGGCAGAATCAAAGTTGATGAAGTCCAATTAGCCCCAGTTCTGCTCACTAATGATATTGTTTACATGATGTCCGTATCCCCATTACTCCTCCCTGCCACCTCCCCTGTTATCCAGTCTATTTACCCTGTACTCCACTTACAAAAACACCTTTCGGTGTCAGTGGACATGAAGCAGACCCCTTTGTTCTCTTATGCACTCTAGGATTTCCCCTATACCCACACACTCACTTACTCATACGTATAACATACCAGTAAGGCTACCTCATCATCAGTCCTCTCTCCCATAGCTAGTCTTGCATAGCACTGAAGAGATGCATTCACAGTGAGTGCATTAGCCATGGTCCCTGGCTTTAATGGATCAAGGACATTGGTTGAACCAGTGGCCCATCTAGAAGAGGCAGAGAGGGGTTAGCATCATGAGCCTTACCAGCTGGGCCTGTTTGGAGAGTGATATAGTGGGAGAGGTACATGGAGGGAGAGCGGGAGTGAGGGAGAGGGGAGGGGGAGAGCACTTGCAGGAAGCGCGTGCGTAAGTGTTGGCCCAGGAGATGGAATCTGGTGTGTTTGTTCTGGCGTAATGCTCCCCTGCTGCAGGCCCCATCGCTCGCTCTGAGAGGGGAGGACAGCAGGCCGGGAGAGAGAGAGAGAGGGTGAATGCTGCTGGAGAGAGGGAAAGTTTGACAGGGAGTGAGAGGGGAAAATAGAGGAGATAGAGGGATTATTGGAGAAAGAAAATGTTAGAGAGAGGGAGAGAGTCAGTTTGGAAGAGAACGAGGGAAAGAGAGGATGTCGCCGGAGAGAATTGATTAGAGGCAGAGGAGAGGGACAGTTGGACAGAAAGAGAGTGGACAGTGTGCTGTCTGGTTCACCTTCTGGCCATCAATCAATCAATCAAATGTATTTATGAAGCCCTTTTTTTTTTACATCAGCAGATGTCACAAAGTGCTATACAGAAACCCAGCCTAAAACCCCAAACAGCAAACAATGCAATGCCATGTTGTTCTTGTGTTAGCAGCAGTACCCTAATGCATCCTTTTAACATGGTTCTTGTTATTGTTTTCATAGTTATGTGGTCGCAGTTTCACAAGCCCAACTGGCAGTCAGGACAGAAGATAAGATCTGCTATGATTCTTAAAGAACAGAAGTATTATCCGTCATGGGGACGAATTGTTCCACTGCTTGGCAGAATAAAGCAGTGGTGGTTCCATGAACTTCATTGTAATCAATCAGAAACAAGCTCTGTGATGTAGTCATGTGTCTCATTACAGCACATTGTCTGTTGACACCACCCTGCTTTGCCTATAGCCACCTACTGTATGAGGAGGAGAGGTCTGAGGCCCACACATTTTCTTAGAAACGCACACAAGCACACTAGCTATATCTGGCTCACACACACTCAAACACAAACATACTCCCACCCAAGGGGTCTGTAACTTCCCTCTGTACACAATGAGATATACAAGCCTTTGCCCTTTCCTGTGTCCAAACAAACAGGCGTAACAGGGTTGGGGAGTGGAAATGCTAGGACATACTCTGGCCCGCAGTGTGCTTGGCCTTTACGTAAGCATGACTGTGGTCCTCAACCCTACCTAAAATCTACCAGTGCTTCCTTCCACTTGCTCCGGAACATAGGTCTGGGTTCACGATCTACAGACCATTGCACATGGGAAATTACATTGTGTGTGTGTGTGTGTGTGTGTGTGTGTGTGCATGCGTGCCTGAGTGCGTACGAGACAGCAAAGGCTGTAGTGTTGTCAAAGCAAATGTTTCTAATAAATGCTTTTCACCAGCATATTAGTTGTACTTTGTAGTGCTTTGTGTTTTTATGAATCAGTGTGAACATGACCAACATGATTATGTGCACATGCTCCCTGGCTACCAACTGTGCCATTGTGTGAGTGACACCAAAATGGAGTGGGTTAGCAAGATAAATTATGCAACCTCTGGTTTTTCTCAGACCGTCCCACCAAGCGCCCCCAGAGAATGTTGGGACTTGCATACCATACTTCCCTTGTCCTGGTATTTCTACTGTAATCATGTCTACATGGGATGACAGGGCTCTCGTATCTGGCTTGGATGTGTTTTTCTCTCTTTCTTTATCTCTCCGTCTGTCTGAGGGAGCATTTCCTCTGGCCCATCTTCCCCGGCCTCGCCAGCCTCACCACTCCCTTCCCTCTTTCCTGGAGAAAAATACGAGAAGAAAAAAAACAGACAGCGGAAAGCCTCGGAACGTGTAATGTGTATGTTTTGACTGTAGGTTTTGACTGTAGGTTTTGACTGTAGGTTTTGACTGTATGTTTTGACTGTATGTTTTGACTGTATGTTTTGGTTCGATTATGTTTCTCGTTGGAAAAATGGTCTGTTGTTGTGTTTCAGGTGACCACAGCATGCATCCCAGCTCCATCTGATCTGGTAAGTTGACCCCTCTGTCTCTCACTCTTTAAATAGTCCTTCATTCCTTCACTTTATGATATAAACAACAAGCTGTAGCCATCCATAAATCTGCAGTGCTGTTGGAAAATGGCAGATGCCCCTCTTTTCCTTGGCTAGTAGAGTGGGCTTGGTTTGTTCTTGGATGAGAGTGTTGTCTAGAAGTCAGGTTGCTACAATAAGTAGTATAGGTGGGCCTTCAGGAAGGAAGCCTGTTTGTTGAATCACCATATATCTCCCCTTGTTGCCTACAGCAGCGCAGAGGGACAGCTCCATCCCGACACGTCCAACACCTGGTGAGAAGACTTTTCCAGACACATTTTTCTCACTTCCCCTCCACAAGTGAATGTTCATGCTGTTCTTCTCATGAGTGTGAGAAATGGTTCTAATTTAATTTCTCTCTGTCTTCAGGGTTCCACAAAGTCTCTGACTTACACCAAACAGAGGACCACCCTCCCCAGGTAACACAGCTCCCTATGATAACCTAATTAAATTGATTATTTAACATGTCTCTCTCCGGAGGAGGAAGAGAAGAAGGAAGAGGAGGATGATGAAAAGGAGGAGGTACTGGATGATTAAGAGGAGGATTTCACATTGACTCCTCCTATCTCCTCTTCATTCTCTTCTTCTCTTTCCCAGTCTCTCTCTTTTTATCACTCCTCCTTCATTCCCTCTTTTTATTTGTCATTCTACACCTCCTCTCATTATCCAACTACACTTCCTCCTGTTTTTCTCTCGACCCCATTTTCAAATCAGGCAACACCACATGGGGTCGCGACCCCTAGTTTGGGAAACGCTGAGTAATGTAAGGGAGGCTGCAAATGAAAGGTTTCAGTGTTTCTGTTTTGGAGCTCAATGGAGTAACACAACATCCATCTGTAGACCACCTCATAACCCCTTGCGTTTTCCCTCTGGTCAGGAGTTTCAGTGTGGACCGTGTGATGGAAAGAGTCATGGAGGGCCACTATGACTTTGACCTGACCTACATCACTGAGAGGATCATCTCCGTGTTCTTCCCCCCTCTGCTGGACGAGCAGCGCTACCGTCTCAACCTCAAGGAGGTGACTGCCATGCTCAGGTCCAAGCACCAGGACAAGTTCCTGGTGAGTACATTATATCCTGCCGCTGTCGACATGGGCTGGGTTCAAATATCTACTCTACTATCATACCACTCCAAATTAAGGATTGTGTTGGGCATGTATTATAAGTGGTAGGCTGGTATGGATTTTGGAATGTAGCCATACACTCAGTGATGCTTTCATATGTGCTTTCATAGCCACCCAGAAAAGCAACCCAGAAAAGGTTAAAAATAGCCCATGAACATATGTAGCCTGAGAAACAAGGTTCATGAAATCAATAACTTACTAACATCAGATAACATTCATATACTGGCTATCTCAGAAACTCACTTAGATAATTCCTTTGATGATACAGTGGTAGAAATACATCTATAAAATACATATATAAAAGAGATAGGAATGCCAATGGGGGAGGTGTCCTTTATGTATTCAGAATCATATTCCTGTAAAAAAGTGGTCAAACCTTTTCTGAGCGGAGATCACTTTCTGAATCAAAATGGAGGCAGATTTTTTTTTATTTTTTTAACATGACTTAAAAAGCTGTAAGCCTATGCAACATTAACCTACTAAAAACAGTACTGTAGCAATGAGGTTTGTGCAGTAGGCTCAATACATTATCACTGCATATTGGTTATTATTGAATTGCCCTGCCATTGTTGTTCTTCTCAGACCATTTAAAAATGATATATAATCAGAATGTTAATACAGGGCATTCGGAAAGTATTCAGACCCCTTGACTTTTTCCACATTTTGTTACTTTACAGCCTTATTCTACAATGGATTCAAATCTATTTTTTCACTCATCAATCTACACACAGTACCCCATAATGGCAAAGCAAAAACAGGTTTTTAGACATTTTTGCAAATGTAAAGTCGGAAGTTAACATAGGTTGTGGAGTCATTAAAACTTGTTTTTCAACCACTCCACAAATGTCTTGTTAACAAACTATAGTTCTGGCAAGTCGTGAGGACATCTACTTTGTGCATGACACAAGTCATTTTTCCAACAATTGTTTACAGACAGATTATTTCACTGTATCACAAATCCAGGGGGTCAGAAGTTTACATACACTAAGTTGACTGTGCCTTTAAACAGCTTGGACAATTCCTGAAAATTATGGCTTTAGAAGCTTCTGATAGGCTAATTGACATCATTTTAGTCAATTGGAGGTGTACCTGTGGATGTATTTCAAGGCCTACCTTCAAACTCAGTGCCTCTTTGCTTGACATCATGGGAAAATCAAAAGAAATCAGCCAAGACCTCAGAAAAAATTGTAGACCTCCATAAGTCTGGTTCATCCTTGGGAGCAATTTCCAAAGGCCTGAAGGTACTACATTCATCTGTACAAACAATAGTACACAAGTATAAACACCATGGGACCAGCAGCTGTCTTACCGCTCAGGAAGGAGACGCATTCTGTCAACTAGAGATGGACGTACTTTGGTGCGAAAAGTGCAAATCAATCCCAGAACAACAACAAAGCACCTTGTGAAGCTGCTGGACCTATATTGACATAACCTGAAAAGGGAAGAAGCCACTGCTCCAAAACCGCCATAAAAAAAGCCAGACTATGGTTTGCAACTGCACATGGGGACAAAGATTGTACTTTTTGAAGAAATGTCCTCTGGTCTGATGAAACATAAATAGAACTGTTTGGCCATAATGACCATTGTTATGTTTGGAAGAAAAAGGGGGAGGCTTGCAAGTTGAAGAACATTATCCCAACCGTGAAGCACAGCACGGGGTGGCAGCATCATGCTGTGTGATTGCTTTGCTGCAGGAGAGACTGGTACACTTCACAAAATAGATGGCATCATGAGGAAAGAAAATTATGTGGCTATATTGAAGCAACATCTCAAGACATCCGTCAGGAGGTTCAAGCTTGGTCGCAATTGGGTCTTCCGAATGGACAATGACCCCAAGCATACTTCCAAAGTTGTAGCAAAATGGCGTAAGGACAACAAAATCAAGGTATTGGAGTGGTCATCACAAGCCTTGACTTCAATCCTATAGAAAATGTGTTGGCAGAACTGAAAAAGTGTGTGCGAGCAAGAGGGCCTACAAACCTGACTCAGTTACACCAGCTCTGTCAGGAGGAATGGACCAAAATTCACCCAACTTATTGTGGGACGCTTGTGGAAGGCTACCTGAAATGTTTGACCCAAGTTAAACTATTTAAAGGCAATGCTACCAAATACTAATTGAGTGTATGTAAACTTCTGACCCACTGGGAATGTGATGAAAGAAATAAAAACTGAAATAAAATTCTCTCTACTATTATTCTGACATTTCACATTCTTAAAATAAAGTGGTGATCCTAACTGTGGTGATCCTAACTGACCTTAGACATGGAATTCTTACTAGGATTAAATGTCAGGAATTGTGAAAAACTGAGTTTAAATGTATTTGGCTAAGGTGTATGTAAACTTCCGACTTCAACTGTATATATAACAGAAACTTAAAAAAACGTAGAAAAATATTTACATAAGTATTCAGACCCTATACTCAGTATTTTATTGAAGCACCTTTGGCTGCGATTACAGACTTGAGTCTTCTTGGGTATGATGCTACAAGCTTGGCAAACCTGTATTTGGAGAGTTTCTCCCATTCTTCTCTGCAGATCCTCTCAAGCTCTTTCAAGTAATAGGGGAGCGTCGCTGCACAGCTATTTTCAGGTCTCTCCAGAGATGTTCGATCGGGTTCAAGTCAAATAAAATACAATTTTATTTGTCACATACACATGGTTAGCAGATGTTAATGCGAGTGTAGCGAAATGCTTGTGCTTCTAGTTCCGACAATGCAGTAATAACCAACAAGTAATCTAGCTAACAATTCCAAAACTACTACCTTATAGACACAAGTTAAGGGGATAAAGAATATGTACATAAAGATATATGAATGAGTGATGGTACAGAGCGGCATAGGCAAGATACAGTAGATGGTATTGAGTGCAGTACATACATATGAGATGAGTATGTAAACAAAGTGGCATAGTTAAAGTGGCTAGTGATACATGTATTACATAAAGATGCAGTAGATGATATAGAGTACAGTATATACATATACATATGAGATGAACAATGTAGGGTATGTAACATTATATTAGGTAGCATTGTTTAAAGTGGCTAGTGATATATTTTACATCATTTCCCATCAATTCCCATTATTAAAGTGGCTGGAGTTGAGTCAGTGTGTTGGCAGCAGCCACTCAATGTTAGTGGTGGCTGTTTAACAGTCTGATGGCCTTGAGATAGAAGCTGTTTTTCAGTCTCTCGGTCCCAGCTTTGATGCACCTGTACTGACCTCGCCTTCTGGATGATAGCGGGGTGAACAGGCAGTGGCTCGGGTGGTTGTTGTCCTTGATGATCTTTATGGCCTTCCTGTGACATCGGGTGGTGTAGGTGTCCTGGAGGGCAGGTAGTTTGCCCCCGGTCTGGGCTCTGGCTGGGACACTCAAGGACATTCAGAGAATTGTCCCGAAGCCACCTCTGCGTTGTCTTGGCTGTGTGCTTAGGGTCGTTGTCCTGTTGGAACGTGAACCGTTACCCCAGTCTGAGGTCCATAGCACTCTGGAGCAGGTTTTCATCAAGGCTCTCTGTACTTTGCTCCGTTCATCTTTCCCTCTATCCTGATTAGTCTCCCATTCTCTGCCGCTGAAAAACATCCCCATAGCATGATGCTGCCACCACCATGCTTTATCGTAGGGATTAGTGTCAGGTTTCCTCCAGATGTGACACTTGGCATTCAGGACAAAGGGTTCAATCTTGGTTTCATCAGACCAGAGAATCTTATTTCTCATGGTCTGAGAGTCCTTCAGGTGCCTTTTGGCAAATGGGCTGTCATGTGTCTTTTACTGAGGAGTGGACCTTCTCCCACAATTGCTCAATTTGGCCGGGCGGCCAGCTCCAGGAAGAGTCTTGGCGGTTCCAAACTTCTTTCATTTAAGAATGATGGAGGCCACTGTGTTCTTGGGGACCTTCAATGCTGCAGAAATGTTTTGGTACCCTTCCCCAAGATCTGTGCCTCGACAAAATCCTGTCTCTGAGCTTTACGGACAATTCCTTCAACCTCATGGCTTGTTTTTTTGCTCTGACATGAACTGTTTAACTGTGGGACCTCATATATACAGATGTGTGCCTTTACAAATCATGTCCAATCAATTGAATTTACCAGATGTGGACTCCAATAAAGTTGTAGAAACATCTCAAGCATGATCAATGGAAATAGGATGCAAATAGGATGCAAATGAGCTCAGTTTTGAGTATCATAGCAAAGGGTCTGAAGGCTTATGTAAATAAAGTATTTTCTGTTTGTTTTTTAAAATACATTTGATAAAATGTCTAAAAACCTGTTTTCACTTTGTCATTATGGGGTATTGTATCTAGATTGATGAATGCACTGAATACTTCCCGAATGCACTGTATTTCAGACCAGTTTATTGTTAATTACCCATTCTGACACTGACTGTGACTCCTTGCTAAGAGTTTCAGTGAGCTCACTAGCTGTAGGTGCTGATGTGTAGAGTGTGCAATCATCAACATACATAGTCATTTTAGCTGGTGGCTTATCATTACTGATGGATGGCAATTGTTTTTCGACCTCTTCCACACAAACTTGACCAAATTCAAAACAGCAGTTCTTCTCTTTCAATATTGTATATTCAATACACACAGGGATGGGCAGTATTTCTGTTACTTTTTAGTGTTTGTCATTTGTATTTCACTGGCCTAAACTAAACTAATGTATTTTCAAAATACTTTTCAACAGTCCTGATACAAAATTATTTAGGGCCTTTTCAAAAATAAATGGAAATTTAAACAACTTTCCTTTTTACATTTACATTGCATTTTAGTAATTTATCACAGGGCTCTTAACAGTTTTCACAGATGGATGTTTGTCAACAATTTGCAAGAATAATTGTGCAAAAACTCAAAGTGCTGCATCTGGATTCACCTCCTTCTACACATCAGACCAACATCTTTGACAAACGTTCTGAGAAAACATTTTGTATGATTTCTTATGAATAACTTTAGGCCCTGCCTTTGGTACTTTGGCTTTCCTTGTTATTGCCACAATCTTATGATCACTACAGCCAATGGGAACTGATATTGCTTTGGAGCAAAGTACTGCAGCATTAGTGAAGATATGATCAATACAAGAGGATGTCACAGATCCAACACTATTGGAATACACTAGTTGGCTGAGTGATAACATGGTTCATGTTACAGGCATTAGTCACAGTAAGAAGCTTCCTCTTGAGAGGACAACTAGATGATAACCAGTCAATGTTCAAGTCACCTAGAAAATACATTTATCTCTTAGCATCAGAGACCTTGTCTAACATCCACACATATTCTCCTAGAGAGAGAGAGAGACTCATGCACCAATTCATGTTGTTACTCGTATGACCAGAGAATGTGAAATACTCCTCGATATTAGAAAGACACAAGCCATTAACCTGTAGTGACACCCCATCCCGTGAACGGGACCGTTGTCATCATCTGACACTAATTAGCCTAATGCAACGGACATAAATCTTCCTAGAAAATATTCCTATTCATGAAAATCACAAGTGAAATATATTGGAACACAGCTTAGCCTTTTGTTAATCACCCTGTCATCTCAGATTTTCAAAATATGCTTTACAGCCAACGCTAGACAAGCATTTGTGTAAGTTTATCATAGCCTAGCATAGCATTATGCCTCGCTAGCAGCAGGCAACCTTGTCACGGAAATCAGAAAAGCAATCAAATTTAAATTGTTTACCTTTGATGAACTTCGGATGTTTTCACTCACGAGACTCCCAGGTAGAAAGACAAAGTTCATTTTTTCCCAAAATATTATTTTTGTAGGCGAAATAGCTCCGTTTGTTCTTCACGTTTGGCTGAGAAATCGCCCGGAAATTGCGGTCACCACAACGCCGAAAAATATTCCAAATTAGCTCCATAATATCGACAGAAACATGGCAAACGTTGTTTAGAATCCATCCTCAATGTGTTTTTCTAATATCTATTCGATAATATATCCGTCGGGACAATTCGTTTTTCACTAGGACCGATTGGAGTAATGGCTACCTCTGTATTTTACGCGAGAATCTCTCTCGGAGCCACCATGTGACCACTTACGCAATGTAGCCTACGGCTATTCTTCAACAGAAATGCGTAAAACTACGTCACAATGCTGTAGACACCTTGGGGAATACGTAGAAAGCGTAAGCTCGTTGGTGGTACATTCACAGCTGAATAGGGAGTCATTGGAACGCAGCGCTTTCAAAACCTGGGGCACTTCCGGATTAGAGTGTTTTCTATCCAAAGCTGTCAATTATATGCATATTTTCCATATTTTGCACTTCGACTACCCGGAGTGCAGTGCAGCTGAATCAAGTGGGCAAAAAGGCAAACTCATCTCCATCCACTGAATCAGATGGCTCATTTATCACAAAACCCTCTGATACTGCCAACAACTTTAATTACTTTTTCATTGGCGAGATTAGAACACTTAAGCATGACATGCCAACAAAAAACTCTGAACATTCATATCCAATCATAACTGACCAAATAATGAAAGACAAGCAATGTCATTTTGAATTCTGTAGTGAGTGTGGAAAACGTGAAAAAATGATTGCTGTCTATCAATAATGACAAACCACCTGGTACTGACGAGCATGGAAAATTACTGAGGATAGTAGCGGACTATATCTCCACTCCTATTTGCAATCTCTTCAATCCAAGCCTACAGTAAATTGTGTGCCCTCAGGCCTGGAGGGAAGCAAAAGTCATTCCACTATCCAAGAATAGCAAAGCACCCTTTACTGAATCAAACAGCTGACCAATCAGCCTGCTACCGACTCTTAGTGAACTTTCGGAAAAAATGGTGTTTGACCAGACACAATGCTATTTCACAGTAAACAAATTAACAACAGACTTCCAGCCTGCTTATAGGGAAGGGCACTCAACATGTACAGCACTGACATAAATGACTGATGATTGGTTGGTTGAAAGAAATTGATAATAAAAAGATTGTGGGAGCTGTTTTGTTAGACTTCAGTGCAGCTTTTGACATTATCAATCATAGTCTGATGCTGAAAATACGTATGTGTCATGGCTTTACATCCTCTGCCATATCTTGAACCTGTCTAATAGAACACAGAGGGTTTTCTTTAATGGAATCCTTTCTAACCTAAACCAGGTAGTGTGGTATACCTCAAGGCAGCTGTCTTGAACCTTTACTGTTTTCTAGCCTTGAGCAAAGCCTGTGTGTCTACTGTATGCATGCTGATGACTCAATGTTATACACATCAGCTACCACAGCAAGTGAAATCACTGAAACCCTTAACAAAGAGTTGCAGTCAGTTTTAGAATGAGTGGCTGGTAATAAGTTAGTCCTAAATATATCAAAAACTAAAAGCATTGTATTTGGGACAAATCACTCGCTAAACCGTAAACCTCATCTAAATACTGTTATTAAAAATGTGGCAATTGAACATGTTGAGGAGACTAAACTGCTTGGTTTAACCCTATACTGTAAACTGACATGGTCAAAACATATTGATGCAACGGTTGCTAAAATGGGGAGAGGTCTGTCAGTGATATAGCGCTGCTTTGCTTTCTTGGCATCACAATCAACCAAACAAGTCCTACAGGCCCTAGTTTTATCATACCTGAATTACTGCCCAGTTATATGGTCAAGTGCTGCAAAGAAGGACATAGGCTAATTACAGTTGGCCCAGAACAGAGCAGCACAGCTGGCCCTTAAATGTACACGGAGGGCTAATATCATGAACATGCATGTCAATCTCTCCTGGCTCAAAGTAGAGGAGAGATTGACTGCATCACTTCTTGTCTTCGTGAGAGCTATTGACGTATTGAAAGCACCGAACTGTCAAACAGCTAACACAGCTCAGACACCCATACGTACCCCACAAGACATGCCATCAGGGTTCTCTTCACAGTCCAGAACTGAGGCTGGGAAACGCACAGTATTACATAGAGCCATGACTACATGGAACTCTCTTCCACATCAGGTAACTCAAGCTAACAGTAAATTCAGATAAATAAAACAGATAAAACAACACCTCACGGCACAACACAGACTGTGAAGAGACACACACACACACAAATTGTAATATTGAATTGTTGAAATATTGTAAATTTTATATTGTGGATGTGTAATGGTGGAGCAGTGTAAACTTGTATAGTGCACAATGTCTTGTGTGATGTATTGTTTTATTTATGATGTAGACTATTGTTTTGTTGTGATGTGTTGTTTTGTTCCTGTTTGGACCCCATGAAGAGTAGCGGATGCTTTGGCAGCAGCTAATGGGGATCTTAATAAAATACTAATATGTGCTTTTATATGTGTAGCGTGAGTACACACATCATTCATCTCAAATATGAATTTTGCTTTCAGCTCTTCAATCTCTCTGAACGACGCCATGACATCACCCGCATGAATCCAAAGGTGTACATGTTTTTATTTTCTGTATCAATTCTGTATCAGTTCCACTTTCTGTGACTTATTATATTAACATACTTTTCCTATCTTCCTCACTATTTTCCCATGACATTCAGGTCCATGACTTCGGCTGGCCTGACCTCCATGCCCCTCCCCTGGACAAGATCTGTGCCATGTGTAAGGCCATGGAGACCTGGCTGACCTCCGACCCCCAGCATGTGGTAGTCTTGCACTGCAAGGTCAGGGTTCGGCCTGCTTTTGACTGGGTTTTAAACGCCCGTTTTGTTGTTTTAGGGGCTTTTAAAGAAAACACAAAAAAACAGAATGCTGGGTTTACCCAGATGACTTGCATTCACTTTACAGAAGCTCTTTGATATATTTAAGGGCAATATGTAATCTCATCTTTGTATCTTTTCACTGTGAAGTTTTGAAATCGCTGTGAAGTTAGTGGTCAGAATGTTCTTATAAGGGTAGTGACGTCCATATCTTTACAGCAGTAGTAATACGTTTAATGCCTCAAACCTTAGGCTAAAAACAGTTGGTACTTTATGTCCTGATGGCACGGATCTTCCTCTTCCAGGGCAACAAGGGCAAGACAGGAGTGATTATTGCAGCCTACATGCACTACAGCAAGATCTCTGCAGGGTAAGTGTCCTGTCCTGCATCCAAAGCCACAGTTTCCATGCTGAGCATGGTTTAAGGCTGTAGTAATGGAACCTGGCTTGTTCATTGGCTCAAGCCTGCTGCATTCATGTACTTCTGGCTTTTAAGAGAGCCCATAATGGGAATGTTTTGTAAATGTTGTATAATTCTCTCTATGAAGTATGTATTCTTCTTGTGCAGTGTGTCGGTTTAATTCTGTGTTTCTGTGTTTGAGCAGGGCAGACCAGGCCCTTAGCACACTGGCCATGAGGAAGTTCTGTGAGGATAAAGTCTCGTCCTCCCTCCAACCGTCCCAAAACAGGTAAGGACTATCTACAGACATTTTGTCTGTATCACTAGCCAACAAGCAAGCCCCATCTTTTTTATTTTTTGTCTGAAGTGATGTGGGCTTACTAACCCCCCCCCTCTCTCAGGTATATCTACTACTTTGGGGGGCTCCTCTCTGGGGCGATCAAGATGAACAGCAACCCACTGTTCCTCCACCAGGTCCTCATCCCCACACTCCCTAACTTCCAGGGCGAAGGAGGTGAGGCCATGCGATGGGCACTACGCATTTGTTCACCCTGACTGACATCCTCAGATAAGACCACTCATTCTCCTACCTCAGGGAGCTGAGTCGGTTTTGAGTCTATGTTTACAGTAGACTGTGGTGTGTGTGTGTGCGTGCATGTATGTGTGTGCGTGTGCCAGGTGTGTGTGTGTGTCTATGAGTGCATGTCTGCACAAGGCTCTGAGATATGGCCCTGTGAATGACAACAGTGCTTTCACATGGTCAAGTTCACCCTCCACCCACACACTGGCCTGTTTATCCTTAATCGTATGACAAAGGACAGGGGGAGAGACAGTCAGCACATTCCACTGTGTAACACTGAACACCGCCTCTCTTTATCGTTGCCCAGGTTACTTTCCCTTCCTGAAGATCTACCAGTCCATGCAGCTGGTCTACACCTCAGGGATATAGTGAGTCTGCATCACTTTATGTCCTACAGTATTATTAACCAACACAACTGACAGAAAAGCCATAGCTCTAACATACTGGACAGGATGTGCCTTTACTTTTCCTTGTCTGTGTGCGCCTATCTGTTTGTATTCATATGTTGTGTGTTGTTCACAGTGACTTGCAGGGTTCCGGGGGCCGAAGACTGTGTGTGACCATTGAGCCTGCATTGCTGCTGAAGGGAGACATCATGGTAAGTCTGAGTCAGACAGATAGTCTGACAGATTATTCCACTGTTTCTCAAGTTAAGTCACTGCCTTGCCAATGCCTGTTCAGAAAGTAGATGGATTCTCCTCTCCTGCATCTCATCTGTTGTTCTGCTCCCTTCCCAAATCTCTGTCTCCCCTTGCAGGTGAAGTGTTACCACAGACGGGCCCAGAGTGCAGAGAGGGACACAGTGTTCAGACTGCAGTTCCACACCTGCACCATCCACGGGGCACAGCTGTGGTTCGGCAAGGGGGAGCTGGATGAGGCCTGTACTGGTATGGAGGGGGAGGGTCTGGGAAGAGGGCTTCTTGAGACATGTATGGAAAGGGTTTATTATCAATACAAGGCCTTCTTGGCAGTAACGGTTAAGCCAGTGTGGAACAATAAAACTTGTTGGTTCATTGTGGTGGTTAAGAGAAGTGGAAATTACTATATAGAACCGATGTGTCAAAATGAATCTCTCCGGGTTATTTGCTTAATTGTATAATGAACACACTAATTTCCTAATTCCCCTGTTTTTACTTTCTGTTAAATTACTTCCAGCTGAAATGTTGTGGCCTGTATTGTAAAAGCACCAGGGGATTATGTGGAAGTAATTAGCCCAATTGAATCAACCAAGCCACTCTAAAGGAAAACATTAAAACGCACCCGATCGATGTGGTCATTTCTTTTCTCAGATGAACGATTTCCCTCGGATGCAACTGTAGAGTTTGTCTTTTCCTCTGGACCAGAGAAGATCAAAGGTTTGTTCTTACTATGTGACTCATCTTCAGCTCTCTCATTTCAGGAGAATTTACAATGTAACAGTACCTGTGAACACAATAGCAGTTTGTATTAATGTGCGTGTGCTTAATCATATGTCTAATCATACACACTATCCCCTCAGGGCGTGAGTACCAGAGGAATGACCCTGCTGTCACAGTGGACTACAACACAGCTGACCCAGTGGTGCGCTGGGACTCCTATGAGAACTTCAACCAGCGCTACCAGGACAGTCTAGAAGGTACAGAAAGCCACCCTGAATTTCTGGTGGGCTCTATCTCAATCATACAGCTTAAAGTAACTGCCCAGTGAAAATGTCACTTTTAAAAGTTAATATTTGATTAACTCATATCCAAATAATGTTGTTGACTCGTCCTATACACTTCAAAATCCCTGCCTCAAACTTGTATCTCAAGCCAGAGATGGATAACTAGGCCCAAAATCTGTCTTTCGCCTCCAATGTTTTTGCACACCAAGCGAAAGGTGTGTCAAATTTGGTCCCAAAAAATGTTTGATGGTTTATTTGCTACGTGAGGTTTATTTGATTGAATAGAAGTTTTGTAATGCTTAGGTAAGGCGAGTGTACTGATGAGTGTACTGATATAAATAGGGCACGTGACATCCCGGCACCTTTAATAAAAAAAATCTTTATATCAGAGTTGTGCTTGTTAATGCTATGAAGTATGCTTGGGACATCCCAATCCCTAACCCCTAACCTTAACTGGTACCTAACCATTTTAAACATCAACTTCAATGGGGGGTAGGCACATACCAAGGATCCCAGATAGCAAGGACTGTTGTGGTTGGTCACACATGTATCTGCCCTCTCATTGGCTAGAATGGTCCCAACTTAACATTGCCTTCTCCTGACTACCTTCCATTTTTTAAGACATTTATTTTTATTGATAGAGCGGCCAATGGAGTATCTGTATAACATAATGGAACATCTGTACGCAAACAGACCGTTTAAAAAATGCTTGCTATTTCCTCATAGAACATGATGCCATCTCCATGAGGAGGATGAGTTGGCCAATCAGCGGCCTACTTCTGTGAATATGTTTTATGACTGAGATACAGCCACACCATTTTGTTGTTGGGGTACACCCACCATTCCAACACAGCTGATCTTTAAGATACATAATAATTTAAACCATTTGGAAATAAAACCATTTCACTCATATTGTAAATAATTATAGGTCATATTTCATAGAAATATGGAAACACTGGGCAATTACTTTATGGCTATACTGTCGATACTGTACTCTGAAGGTACAGTATGTTAAATCTCTACTCTCTCTCAGACATAGCTCACACCAGGGGTCCAGTGGATGGCAGTCTGTACGCCCAGATAAAGAAACGTCGTTCAGGCCCAGGTTCAGGCTCCCTGACCTCCACCAATGGGAGTCCAGCAGGCACCAGTGAGGAGAGGCCGAGTCCGAACCAGCTCCTCTCCCCTAGCTCTGACTCTCTCAATCACTCCGGCCTCACTAGCCACTCCGGCCACTCTTCCCACTCTACGGCCCACCCAGAGCATCCAGAAGAGCCCAGAAGGCCCCCGCCCCCCACTCGGCAGGAGAGGGAGGAGCTGGAGCGCTTGCTGGGGGGCATCGAGGGGGAAATGGACGACCGAGACAGGGAGAGGGAGACTGCCATCCTGGATGACGGGGACTCGTCCTCTCCCTCTGAGCGTACAGGTACCCTGAGGCTGGGCCGCTCCTGTTCCTGCCGGGTGGGCTACCGCTCCCAGCACTGTGCCGAGCCCGGTTGTGACCGACTCCACCTCATGCCCAACAGCTACTGCCTGGACAGAGCCCCGGGCACCAATGGTCATCCTGGGGCACCGCCCTCGGCTAACCCTGCCACCGCCCCCTCACACATGGACCTGTGCCAGCACTACAGTCCGCACCCTCACCCGGCCCTGCCTCCCCCTGACCTGGTGTGGGACCGCCAGCAGGGCCCGCCACATTACCTGCACCGCTCCTGCTCTGAGGGACCCTCTCATCACCCCTCTCTGTGCCCCTATCCATCCCAGGAGCTGACCCCTCACCCCCACTCCCACACCCTTCCTCCCGGGCGCCTGCTCTGTAGAAGTGATGACTATGGTCCGTACCATCACCCTCCCTCACACACCCATCACCACCCTCACCACACCAAGTCCTCCGGCCCCTACCACGACATGCTGCTGCTGGACGGTCTGCCGCCCCCTGGCTGCCCCTGCCGGGACTGCCTCATCAGGAGGGAGGACTCAGCCTTCCGCGGTCTGCGGCTGGAGCGAGGAGAGAGCTTCCACTGGGACAGAGAGGCAGAGCTGCAGCATCGTGAAGCAGGGCTGAGGAGGGGGAGGGAGTCTGAGCTGCCCAGGGGGGTAGAGATGCACTGGGAGAGGGAGGCAGTGGGACTGAGAAGAGGCAGGGAGATGTCACTGCATTGGGACAGGGAGGCAGAGCTCCAATGGGAGAGAGAGAGAGAGGCAGACTATTGGCACAGGAGGGCCACAGTGTCTTCCTATGGGCCCCAGGGACACGAGCTCCCTGCCTTCACTTTTGACCCCCTGCCGTCAGGCCACCCTGCGTACCCAGAGCCGTCTCGCTCCCACGCCCACTCCCACCTGGATCTGAAGTACAGCAGCAGCAGCAGTGGCTACCAGACCCCCCACCAGGCCTACCCCTGCTCCCCCTACCAGCCTTCCCCCTCTGAAAGTAGGGGCTATGCCTCAGGCTACCAGTCTGAGTCTACCTCCCCTCTGCCCCCTCCTTCCACCCTGTCAGGCCCCTGCAGCCACACCACAGGGCCAGCAGACCACCACCCTGAAGCCCACCCTCAGCAGTACCTCTCCGACAGCCAGACAGGTGAGACAACCTCGACTGACAACAATTTAGAAAATAATTTCATGAAATTACATTTAAACCAATGTAGGAAAGAATTGGTCAATTGTCAGTTCAGTGTCACATAAAATAATTCCCTATTTTCTCTGTCTTCCATAAGATGGAAGGGGGATGAGTGAGAATGTGGGTTGGAGAGACCACATCTCCCAGGGTTCCTTCAAGAGGATGCATCGAGATGTCCATGTCCCGTGTTCCACGCCTTATGACCACTCTGAGCCACCCACTCCTGTTCATACCAGCAGCCCTCTGCGCACACAAGAAAGGTATAGTCTTCTTTTTAACATCTGCATGTCACATATCAGTCGTGTGTGTCGATTGAAGACATGCTCCAGAACTTTGGCAACTACTAAGTATTTTTTTTATTTCCCACTTTGGGCTGGATGTGTCAATGTGCAGTTCATACATGCATAATCTGTAATTACTGTTTTACCTCGATTAGACACGAAATCCCTAATTTGAAAGCAACTGTTTTTCTCAAAGCTCTCCTGCCCCATTTTCCCTCCATTTTCCCCCACGTGGGCCAGCCCCCTAGCATTTTGAGTTCTAGCCAATGAGCTTTAGCCCCTCGCCATTTGAGTGACAGCTAGCAAGATGCACATACAGAAGAGCGAGTAATGACGTGGTGAACATATCTGCACATATGTGATGTAGTAGCAATTTTCGGGGACCACTTTTGGCTGATAAGCGCTACTTTCAGAACTACTGGCTAAATAAACTCAGCAAAAAAGAAAAAGTCCTCTCACTGTCAACTGTGTTTATTTTCAGCAAACTTAACATGTGTAAATGTTTGTATGAACATTACAAGATTCAACAACTGCGACATAAACTGAACAAGTTCCACAGACGTGACTAACAGAAATGGAATAATGTGTCCCTGAACAAAGGGGGGTCTAAATCAAAATTAACAGTCAGTATCTGGTGTGGCCACCAACTGCATTAAGTACTGCAGTGCATCTCCTCATGGATTTGCCAGTTCTTGCTGTGTTATCCCACTCTTCCACCAAGGCACCTGCAAGTTCCCAGACATTTCTGGGGGGAAATCGCCATAGCCCTCACCCTCCGATCCAACAGGTCCCAGATGTGCTCAATGGGATTGAGATCTGTGCTCTCTGCTGGCCATGGCAGAACACTGACATTCCTGTCTTCCAGGAAATCACGAACAGAATGAGCAGTGTGGCTGTCATGCTGGAGGGTCATGTCAGGATGAGCCTGCAGGAAGGGTGCCACATGAGGGAGGAGGATGTCTTCCCTGTAAAGCACAGTGTTGAGATTGCCTGCAATGACAACAAGCTCAGTCCGATGATGCTGTGACACACCGCCCCAGACCATGACGGACCCTCCACCTCCAAATTGATCCCGCTCCAGAGTACAGGCCTCTGTGTAACGCTCATTCCTTTGATGATAAACGCAAATCCGACCATCACCCCTGGTGAGACAAAACTGTGACTCGTCAGTGAAGAGCACTTTTTTCCAGTCCTGCCTGGTCCAGCGACAGTGGGTTTGTGCCCATAGGTGACGTTGTTGCCGGTGATGTCTGGTGAGGACCTGCCTTTACAACAGGCCTACAAGCACTCAGTCCTGCCTCTCTCAGCCTATTGCGGACAGTCTGAGCCCTGATGGAGGGATTGTGCCTTCCTGGTGTAACTCGGGCAGTTGTTGTTGCCATCCTGCACCTGTCCCGCAGGTGTGATGTTCGGATGTACCGATCCTGTGCAGGTGTTGTTACAAATGGTTCTCAGCTGTCCATCCTGTCTCCCTGTAGCTCTGTCTTAGGCGTCTCACAGTACAGACATGGCAATTTATTGCCCTGGCCACATCTGCAGTCCTCGTGCCTCCTTGCAGCATGCCTAAGGCACATTCACACAGATGAGCAGGGACCCTGGGCATCTTACTTTTGGTGTTTTTCAGAGTCAGTAGAAAGGCCTCTTTAGTGTCCTAAGTTTTCGTAACTGTGACCTTAATTGCCTACCGTCTGTAAGCTGTTAATGTCTTAACGACCGTTCCACAGGTGCATGTTCATTAATTGTTTATTGTTCATTGAACAAGCATGGGAAACGGTGTTTAAACCCTTTACAATGAAGATCTGTGAAGTTATTTGGATTTATACGAATTATCTTTGAAGAACAGGGTCCTGAAAAAGGGACGTTTCTTTTTTTGCTGAGTTTAGTATGCAGAAGTACCAGACAATTTCCTTAAATAAACATTTCAAAATGTCATGTAAGAATATATTGCATATCTCTTTTAATGACTTTCTATTTTTTTTAGGCCCAGTCAAGGTGTACAAGGGAATGAAGTTCGATCGACTGACATAGTCAACAGTGACTTTGAATCTGCCCAGTCCCAGGATAGGCCCGATAGTACTGCTGCTCAAGTATCTCAGCTCAACCAGCAACACATCCCTGACCCCTCACAGTCTTCATCCGTGACACCCACACCTTCCCCCACCCAACTCAACAGCCACTGCACCACACCGACACATCCACCCTCACCCAACCAGCCCCAGCCCCAGAACCACTGTACCACACTCTCACCTATAACCAGCCAACCCAGCAACCACTGCCTCCCCGTATCACCCACTCAGACCCCCCCTGAGAAAGTTAGCCCACCTGGTCCAGAGACAACCCTTCCTACAGAGACTGCTGCACTGCCTCCTCTTGCCCAGCACCAGCCACCCCTTGCCCAGCACCAGCCACCCAACCTCAACTCTGCAGCTGGCACAACAGAACTTGCCCAGCACCAGCCACCCAACCCCAACTCTGTACCTGGCACAACGGGACCCTGCCCAGCTCAGGGCCAGCTGAATGGAGCATGTCCACCCAGGGAGCTGAACCCAGAGGTCCCTAAATCCATCGCCACCCCCACTAAGGCCCCTTCCTCCCCCCAGCCTCTCATCAGCAGTCTGGAGGGCTCCCCCTCCTCAGAACCTCCTGTGCCTGGCTTCGCCACCCTGGGCCGGAGGCTTATGCTGGGCACTGAGTCCCCAGGACCCCTGCAGCATTACCCTGGCATGGAGGGCAGTGCCAGTGGGCACTCTTCAGCCCCTGAGGGACATGACACCCCCACCTTCCCCACCTCTGCCACTGGCTGCTGTGCCCAATCTGCCCCCCATCTGCCATACTCGGGCTACACTGCTGTCACCATCCCCCAGCCCCCACTCCCAGAGAAACGGCGGCAGTCTGCCCGGCCAGGATCACCTAACGGCGGGGTGGGTACACTGAGGTCCTCCCTCTCACAGCACCATGTCACCTTCTCTCCAATGGTGGGGGAGATGGCACCCCCTGCAGGCCAAGGAGAAGGAATTATATCTCTGGAAGGAGAGATGGCAGGCAGAGTCAGTGTTAAGTTTGTCCAGGACAGCTCACGCTTCTGGTACAAGCCTGGCATCTCCAGGGACCAAGGTAACTTAAGTTACTTTTTAACTCGTCATAAAGAAAGCCGTTTGACTGTTATGCAATCAATATGCATGAAACTTTTTTTATGCCTATTTTCTGTTGACCTGTAGCCATAGCTGCGCTGAAGGAGAGAGAACCAGGGGCGTTTCTTATCCGGGACAGCAACTCCTTCCAGGGTGCCTATGGCCTGGCACTGAAGGTGGCCATCCCGCCCGCTAACGTCAACAACCACAGCAGCAAAGGTATGACTCAACAACTGCCCAAGCCTTTTGCCTTCATCTCAACACCCTACATTTCCTCGACACAAAGCACTTCAATTTCGGCTAGCTAATAGTGTTCTTCATGTTCTCTCCCTAACACACACATGGTAGCCAATCCATTAGAGCAGCTGGTGCGACACTTCCTGATTGAGACGGGCCCCCGTGGAGTGAAGATTAAAGGGTGTCAGAATGAGCCCCATTTTGGTGAGATGTTCACATTAAGAATAGTATACTCTCAGTTTTGGGCTATATTGTTTTCGTTTTTTCAGTATTCAGCTATTTAGGCATTCAGTCATTATGTTCCATAGTTGTTGTTCCCAATGGATCATTTAGTCTAAGGGCTCTATTCAGTCCGTATCGCAGAAGTTCAGCATTACAGCGAGATTGAAATTTAAAGGCAATGTTCCCACGTTAGTGGACACTGCATTCACAGTAAACGCTGCATATGTCGGCTCAATCAAAAATTACCTTTACATTTCTATCGTGCAATCGGTAACAATTCAGCGATACAGATTGAATAGAGCCCTAAATGTCTGTGTTCCACAGGGAGTTTGTCTGCATTGGTGTACCAGCACTCCATCACCCCAATTTCTCTACCCTGTTCCCTACGGATCCCAGAAAAAGGTCTGCAGTCACTCACATTATGGGCTATTATTAGCTAGCCGGCTGGAGTCATTTTAATGGGAACAGTCCCGACCGAAGTAAACATAAGCTGTTTTATAACCATTGATGCTAAGTACCCTGTCACAATCTAATCCCTAGACAATTTGTGTAATAATCGTACATAGACATTTTATGTTTGTAGCACTTTTCACTGATACATATGCATAGAATTATAACCTTCTGGCGAGGTTGAAATATTTCCAGCAATTTCCTCCAGATGGAGACAGAGTATAGATATTGATTCAAATACCTATATCTAATTTGTACATCCCTGTGTTGCAGATCCCATTGGAGAAATGCAGGCGCTGCAGTCGACTGCCAGTAACATGAGCACTGCTGCCGACCTGCTGAAACAGGGTGCAGGTGAGTTCCCTAGCCTAGTCAGGTATCACAATGTTCAACTACAAATGGCTGCATTCCTGCTGTTGTTGGTGAGAGACCCTGTTGTGTGTGACATATATGAACACCGTGGTGCTTTATAATGTAATACATCTTATTTTCCACAGTATATAGGGCGTAAAATATGTTGTAGTCCATGCAACTGATAATGGAGCAAGTCACATGTTTTATACATTTGTATAATATACCAGTTTTTCTCATATTCGTTATTCATTAATTCAACAGTGACCTGCCAATTGCAAATTAAATCCATTCGTCTATCCTTCTGGATGAATGGAAAAATGTTTGCGTGCATAATATGCATTTTGTCAGGTTATTGTTTTTGCTAGCTAGTTAGCTTCGTTGACGTTAGATGACACTCAGGGGATGCCAAGCACCAAACTATGTAGACGCCCCAAATAAGCACTGTTTATCCATTTATTTCAAAGGCAATACGCATGTGCAAACTATGAAATCCACTCAATTAAATGAATGAAGCTAGCATCATGGAGAAGGCAGCAAAGCCCTATCTATGCCTGAAACGTCCATCAACAGTGACTGGAGTGCATTTCAACGGGAAGGAAGGCACTGCATAAGATGATCGAGATGCATACCCTGGCGACTCGATGTTTTGATGCAATTTTAGTACATTTTGGGATTTGAGAGATTTTTTTTTTTTGAGACAACAAATATTAGATAACAAAAAAATACTTAAATATCTTAAATGTCTTTTCAATTTGACTTTCATAATAGCTATTTTGATTAGATTGTCATTAGAGTAAGCACTGCCTTCCCTGACTGCACATCACTGACACACAGATGTGTTTGAGCAGTAATGCTAACAAAGCCCACAGTAAATTAAGTCGGTGAGTGAAGGCGGGGGAGGTGCATCTGCGACAGTCAAAAGTTAGGACACTGGGGGTTTTCCAGCAGTAAGGCTCAGGTCAATATGACAGTGTCAATATAGCTGCTATTGTTTATAAAAGGTTTTCTTTACAAATTGTTGAAATAAACTTATGTACCCCCATATCACACTCACAAACTGAAAACATAAACATGTGTACAATTAATTTGTTAGATCTTAAATATCACTTATTTTTATTCCCTGTAGCTTTAGATTCATGGCAAAGGAGGTTCCTGTTTCAGTCACGTCTTTGGTCACGTTCACGTGGGTCAAGCAAAAACACCCTAATGATTGCTTAACTCAAATCAAATTTATAAAACCCTTTTTACATCAGTAGATGTCACAAAGTGGTTATACAGAAACCCAGCCTAAAACCCTAGACAGCAAGCAATGCTGATTTAGAAGCACAAATGAAGAAGCAATTTTTTAAAACATTTGTAGAGTTCATGCAATCGATATTATTTTTATCCCCATAATGCAACACACTTTGAAAGGCGGTGACCGACTAGACAAAATGTATCTGCTTGTACGCGCCCAGCATTAAGTAGTGTTGTGGTAATTTCAGTTCTTGAGGACAGTGAGCAGATGATTGCGGAAGAGTGCGCCTCTACATCGGTGTGGCCTGTGTCTGGCCCTGGGATGTCACCAGCTGCAGCAGAGTTCCGGAGGCCGGTCGGTTCTCTCCTGTCGACCAGCCGTAGAACATTCTGGAACAACACAATTGAACATTCCATAGATCACAGCATGGTAGAATACAACCCAGTATAACATTCTAAAACATCACATCAGACAGCACTGAATTACAGTACTGTGTTAAAGCAGTGCTTCTTAATCCTGGTGCTAGGGATCCAATGGGGTGCACATTTTAGTTTTTGCCCTAGCACTGCACACATCTGATTCCATTATTCAAAGGTTTGATGATAAATTGATTAGTGTAATCAGGTGTGTAGTGCTAGGTCTCCTGGACCAGGATAGAGAAACTGTTACAGCATGGCTCTTGCAGCATCAGGGTTTTGGGTTCGATTCCTGCTGAGACCACCCATATGGAAATATAAGCCGGCATAGCTAAATACGGTATATTACAATATTATAGTATATTTTGTGTGGTGTGTGTATGGACAGCACTGTCGCACACTCACTCTGCCACATATTCCAGTGGTGTCCAGGAACTGACATCAGCGTCAGGCATGAACTTCCTGTTCATAGGCGTATCCAAGGTAATGCTGTCAGAGAGTGCAAAAGATGATTACAGACTGGTGTGAATGTGTGTCTGTTCGTCTGTGTGTGTGTGTGTGTGTGTGTGTTCATCTGTCTGTCTGTCTTACGGTAGTATAGTGACAGCAGCAGCTTGTGGAGGGAGGCCACTGTTGGTTCCCGCTAGAGACTGACACAGCTGGTGGACCGCTGCCTTCGCCATACCATAACCCAACATACCTACACACACATGCAGAGGAGGGAGAGAACAATATATGGAATCTACTGCTCACATTCTTAATGGATGCCAATCATAAAAGCCAGGCAGTGTGTGTCTGTGTGTGTGTACCTGGGGTTCCGGTCAGGGCAGCCTGAGCTCCAGACAGTGTGAGCAGCCCCCCTTCTCTCAGGTGTCTGGTTGCTAGGTGACTGGAAATGGTAGACGTCCACACACTCTGCTTCCACATCAGATCACTGTTCTTATAGAGAGCTACACACACACACACACGATCATTGTTTTATACAGGGCTGAAGAGAAGGAAAGAGAGATCAGTTGTTGTGTGGGTGTCCGTCTGTGTCGAGCCCTGACCTTTAGCCTTGGCGCTGCCTCCGGCCCATCCTCCCGCCACACACAGGATGGCATCCACCTTCTGGTCGCCTAGCAACGACAACACATCCGCTGTCACCTAGGCAACACACACACACACTCTCCATGATCAACATGGGCATACATACATCAACATGGGAATACATACAGCATATAACACACACAGCCTGGCTTAATGTCCTCTTCTTCCCTCATCTCCGTCCCTTCCCTCTGTGGTGTTGAAGGAAATAGCTGAGGGAAAGAGACGAGACAAGGAGAGGAGGAGCGGGGAGGGTCTCACCTGTTCTGCCTGGTCAGTAAAGGAGTCGGTTGGTTTGACAAGGATGTTGGCACTTGCCTCCTCATTGGCATTGATGTCAATACAAGCCACCCACTGGAGAAACACACACAGTACTGTAGGCAGGGCTGCAATTTGAGTATGGCTTCAGCTCGTCATATTCTATTTATTTAACCTTAGTTCGGTTAAAAGATCCTTGAGGTTAGAGTGCTCTTTAGCGAGGGGTACCTAGCCAGTAATTCTACTCCTACTGGCACCAACGTTACACCTTAAACCTGGGGGTATATTAATTCCGCCGATTTTGTTTCAAAACGTTTCTTAAACGGAAGGAAACATAACAAAACGATGAGCGACTTACCGGAATTTGTCCAATAGAAACTCGTTTTAGGGGTATATCATTAGTGCACACAAGGTAGCAAACCGTTTCAAAACGTTTGGCAACGAAAACGAGCGTTTCAATTAGACAAATTCCGTTCCGTTTGCTTTTGTTTGGTTCCGTTTGTTCCTAGTGAATACACCTTACAAGAACTACCATAATAACAACACTAGAAATCTGACAGTCGGCCTCAGTTATATTTCTATACTGTTCATATACATGCCGTTGTTGAAGCTAATATCGTTCATTGTAGCTTTACAAAGAAGAACAACAGTTTGTCTGTCTGTCAATTCTCACCCAGTTTTTAGACTTGAAGTATTGGACACAAGTGGCTCCTAGTGCTCCTTTCCCACCGTAGATGATGACTTTTCGTGCCTCTCCCGCCGCCATACCTATAGCTTCGTCTGGTACGTTAACTAATGTCCAGTAGTCTGTCCGCGGACAGAAGGGGCTGTTGTAAATTCTAGAACTAGACTATAAACTCCTCCGTTCAGACTTTGCTCTTCCACCTGGTCGTCACTAGTTACCGCAGCCACAAAGTCATAATTATGGCTAAACCCCTATTTCTACAATTGATCTTCTTAAAATCTGATTTAAACCTTACTCTTAACCCTAATCACACTGATAACATTATGCGTAACCGTAAATTAAGAAGAAAAAAAAAGTTGTTTCATGAATGTTTACGATAATAGGCATTTTTGACTTTCTGGCTGTGGTAACTAGTGAACACCCTTCCACCTAAATGATCATTTCAACCGGAACTAGTTACTAACCAAATACCGCCCAGAGCCCGGAGGACCAATGGAAATTCTCCAAAGTGAAATCTGGCCAATCACTAAAAGAGTGTGAGCTCGTTTGCCCAGCAGGGGGAGTTGGGACGTCAGAGTACGTCAGCGTACTAACTTTCTGTGTTGACTTAGCTGTTCTGATACCGTACAAAAAAACAGAACAGAATTAATTAATCACTGTGATGTGAGCTGATATAATTCCTATGTGATGCATAATGCGTTAGCTGCTATTGATACGCTATTGATACAGTACTATGTAATGCCGAATTTGAAAAACTTGCCTAGTTAAATAAAGGTTAAATATATACAAATGTCGAATTTGAAACTAAATCATTCTCTCACAGTTCCCTTCCTGAATGTTCTGACTTTTTCCTGTCCCACCCCTCTCCCGTCCAGCCTGCAACGTGCTCTACCTGAATTCTGTGGAGACTGAGTCACTGACTGGACCACAGGCCATCTCCAAGGCAACCGGAGCCACGCTGGCACGAAACCCCCAGCCAGCGGCCACAGTGGTCCACTTTAAAGTGTCTTCACAGGGTATCACACTGACTGACAGCCAGCGCAGGTAACATTACCACTGACAAAATCATATGGTCTAAATGTCACCCACATAAGTCATTAGTGATTAGGAAAGAAAACAGGAAGAAAGGTTGTATGGATGTATTGTGGTAGATTAGTACATATGATAGTGATATCAATGGTCACACTAAATGGTCTTTCTGTCGGTCTGTCTATAGGGTGTTCTTCAGGAGACACTACCCAGTCAACAGTGTGACTTTCAGCAGTATCGACCCCCAGGACAGGAGGTGGGCACTGGAGTAGCACACTAACACAAACCATTCACAAACAATTTAAATGTTAGTCAGCCATGACATATAACATGAATTACATGAAGACTGTGCCCTTATGCAATCTAATACACCTCGACCACACTGTTTATAAACCATCTCAGCTAACCATCTGTCATCACCATATTTCATTCATCATTTGCTGTAAACCTGCGCATGGATCTGTGTGTGTGTGAGCTTGAAATATGTGTTTCTGAGTGTGTGTGTGTTTGTGGGAGAGAGAATGTGATGTGTTTATGCCTGTGCAATGCAGGCCGTGGCTGTGACTGCACCTGTACCCATGCCTGTGCTTGTTTGAGAGCTCTGTCTGTCAGTGTGGGTCTTGAGTCCGGTCTGTCTTTCTCTTTGCTTCAGGTGGACTAATTCAGACAGAACAACATCTAAGTAAGTGCTCTATGTGTGTTTGTGCATATGTTTGTTTGGGAGTGTGATGTGTTTGTATGTGTATTGATCGGTGTGACACGATGTTTGATTACCTGCATGGCATCATATTGCTTTTGTGCCTTTGCCATCATCCCAGTAAATACAGTATCTGTTGATCACGGTCACAAATTCATGTTCACCAATATTCATGCTCACAGCTTCTGTTTTATGCCAGTTCATAGGCTTTATGTACATTTGTGTAGTTCGATTATTATTTATTTTTATTGTATATTAGCTTAGGAGATATTATGATAGCCTGATCCACCATCCTGACCGCTACGCACTTCACTGAATCCGAGTAGCGGAACATAATGTACTATAAGCTCGCGAGATCAGGATAATCAGATGAGGCTAATATTATCCTTCCAGGTTCTACCTTCTACTACGGTAACTTTGTTTGGTTACCTGGCCCATATGTTAGTCTCAGCCTGTTCCTGTCTAAAGAGTTAGGCCTAGATTCGATTCAATCAGATCAAGCATTAACCTGCGATAGCAGACACAGATACAGCAGTTTTCGGAGGTGAAACTGCTTTGGAGCAACTGCTCCGCTTGACTTGTGTTAGAAGTTCAGAATCAGAAAGTGTAGGCTATAATAAAAGTAATTATGCTCAAAATGAAAAATAATTTCTAAGAAATAATGAGGATTGCTATCATCATAATCGAGGTGTAGATTGCATCTCACATTCCAGTGTTCATACTTGTATACAAGGTTGCATAGAATTTCTCTTTATATGATTCCGTTCAGCCAATGGCAATGTCCGCTTTAGGTATAATCCCGGGTAGAGGTCGACTGATTATGATTTTTCAATACCGATTATTGGAGGACGCAAAAAGCCGATACCGATTAATCGGCCGATTAAAAAATTATATGATTACGTAAAATTCTGGCAAATTAGTTCGCAATGAGCCAGGCAGCCCAAACTGTTGCATATACCCTGACTCTGCGTGCACTGAACACAAGAGAAATGACACAATTTCACCTGGTTAATATTGCCTGCTAAACTGGATCAGTAGTTATAACTAGTGATTATGATTGCTTGTTTTTTATAAGATAAGTTTAATGCTAGCTAGCAATTTACCTTGGCTTCTACTGCATTTGTGTAACAGGCAGACTACTCGTGGAGTTAGAGCGTTGGACTAGTTAACTCTGCGGTTGTAAGATTGGGTCCCCTGAGCTGACAAGGTGAAAATCTGTCGTTCTGCCCCTGAACAAGGCAGTTAACCCACAGCTCCTAGGCAGTCATCGAAAATAAGAATGTGTTCTTAACTGACTTGCCTAGCTAAATAAAAGTTTTTTTTATTTTGTATTATTATTTTAAAAAATAATAATAATCGGAAATCGGCGCCCAAAAATACAGATTTCCGATTGTTATGAAAACTTGAAATCGGCCCTAATTAATCGGCCATTCCGATTAATCGGTCGACCTCTAATGCCAGGAGCCACTTAAGAATTTGACATCTCTGACACTGCCAAAACAAATCTGATTGAATTGAGCGTTTAGTAACAGAAGTCTCACTCATAGTATTAAACCAGTAAGAATGGGCATCAATATGTCTAAATAGGGGCTTGATTCAATCCGGAACGCAGAATAATTGCAATATAGTGCAATTTATATTTAAAGGTAATTTCCGATTGAGCCGACATATGCAATGTTTACCATGAATGCAGTTTCCGCAAACGCAAGAAACCTTGTTTTTAAATGTCAATTGCGTTATAATGCGGATATTTCGCAGTCAGGTTCGAATCTAGCCCTAGGTGTGTATTTCTAACCCTCTAATATCTATTTCCTCTCTCCCCCTCCTCCTTCTGTTCAATAGGGTGTTTGGGTTTGTAGCCAAGAAGCCAGGCAGCATGGCAGAAAACGTGTGTCATCTATTTGCTGAGCTCGACCCGGAGCAGCCAGCCTCTGCCATTGTCAACTTCATCAACAAGGTGATGTTAGGGCCGCAGCGCAGGTAGAAAACCAAGCCAAAGACCCGTCACCGGTGTTACACTGTCAACAGTGTTACAACTCCCAAAGAGGAGGCTTCAAAACAAATGCTTTACAGACCCACAAAGCACCATTGGCGGTGGCCTCTTCTCAAAGACTGAGTTTTGGAACCAAAAGGCTCAACATTTCAAACATGACTGGTATTTTGAATTATAGTCCAAATGTAATAGTTGTTTAAATGTCTAATGTCTAAAAATGCCTTAAAGGTCCAATGCAGCCATTTTTTTTTTTTTATCTCAACATCAAATCATTTCTGGGTAACAATTAAGTACCTTATTGTAATTGTTTTCAATTAAAATTGTTTAAAAAAAAATATGTTTCTCAGCAAAGAGCAATTTCTCAAGCAACAATTTTGCTAGAACTGTCTGTGAGTGGTCTAAGCTGAAAACTGAAAAACTAGCTGTTATTGGCAGAGAGGTTTGGAACTCTCTTATTTGTCTATTAACAAATTAATTGCCCTGTGATGTCACCAGGCAGGCCAAAACTCGATCCCACCATAACAGGCGGATATTTCAAGGCGGTCCTTTCAAACAGCTCTTAAACTAAAAAGGCATTTATCATTTTCACAGTATTATTCCAACCTCAGTGTGGAAATACATATAAAACACAGGAAACCTAGTTTTTAACAGCACTGGGCCTTTAATTTCCTATTACCTTAAAGTTACCAAAGCCTTGTCGTCACTTGCTAGTAGGCTACAGTAGAAAGTAAAAGTGAATGTGAGAAACGTCTATTTGTAATGTGCAAGGGAGAGAGTGTATGTGGTTAGGGTATCAGTGTGTGTAGAGGATAGGGCACAGATATGGTCAGTACTAGAGATAATGGGGTATTGTTATGTTTTGTTCACATGTACGTTCGTATGAATTGTACTCTAGAAAGAAAAGTTTGTAGTAACCAAGGAATAATGGTGTGCCGCACCAATGCCGTCTCTAATGTATTGTATTTATACCTATGGCTTTTCCTGTTAAGAGCAATACACAATATTGCTGCGAATAGTCATTTTGTTCTATTCCACAATTTTTTTGTGGGTCAATTATCTAGAATATGGGGCAAATACTAGTCCTTATTATACTGTATAACATTGAGAAATGTATTCAAACGTTAAAAACAAGACAAGAATAAGTCACAATATCAATGTAACTCCCACATATATTTTTACCTGTATGACTTTATGTACAAAGTTAACACACAAAGCAGACAGTTGTCTAAGGTCCTATGTACTTAACCAAAGACAGAGCACTCCTGTATTAAGATTTAATCATTCATATTTTTAAGCTTCATGTATTTGTATTCTTAGTGTTTTGCATTGTTTTTGTAAGAAATAGAAAGACACTACTTTGTATGACAGCGGTAATATATTGTGGTCTGTTTTCTTATTGATCTTTATATGTAGTAATATATTTTCTCACATGCAGCTAGGAAAGGGAGGACAAAAGGAAACATTTGTAAGAAAATCTATGTTATATGCTATTTTTTAAGAAAGCTTTGTATGCACAAATGAAGAATATAATAAAACATTTAAAAAAGTTAAAATTCTGGTACCAAGTCTGACTTCTGCTCATTGGATTTATTATCACTAGGTTTCTAAACTGTACTCCAGAATTTAAAGCCTCATGTGTTTTGCTTAATTTTTTCAAGAGCAAGAATCAGGCCTGAAACAAAGATGTCACAAACAGAGGAGACATACAGACAGGTCCCAAAAAATAATAATCTTTATTAGTTTAATTATTTTTCGCCATTTTAGAATTCTGCATTTGGAAAATATACATTTATTCCAAAATATCTAAAAAGCAAGATCCATCAAGTTATTTTTTTACATCGCACATCATCTGTTTTAATTTCACCTTTCTCCATTGTAGCCTCGTCCCATGATCTTTGTGCTCTTGTCAACTCATTGCTGTCATTGTCAAACAGACAGGCACTCAGGCCATCTCTATTGCCATTTAGTGCAATAATACTCTTCGAATTAAACAGCCAATCCACAAACTTGGAAATACCACACAAACGTAACTTTTTAACTTTCTCGAAAAACAACTCTGAAACTAAATTTCAAGCCATTTCATTAGCTTATTCTATGTAGGTCTATGACAACAAGAGGGTGTGCTTTGGAATGTAAACAACATTAGCAAGATGCTCAACATAATAGGACAGTGAGTGAGTTAATGTAATTAAAGTTATCCTGACCTGGTTAATACCACAGCAGTTGCCATTACAAAGATCCCTTTTACAAGCCACTACGGAGTTATGTCCAAGCTGGGCCTCCAGACAGACGTCCATACATCACACTGTGCTAGTGCTGTGTACTTGGCAAGACTATGCTTTTAGTATTACAATCTTGTCAACAACTTGGACTTAAGGGTTGGATTTACTAGCTAATTGTGCTCAACTAAAACATTTGCAGTTTCCCCCATAATCTAGGGCGGTAAAATGAACAATCCCAACAACATAAAACTGCCTTATGAACATTGCCTTTACCCTCTTATCTTACTTTTAAGTTTAATCTTCAACTGTTGCACATAGTGCCTTCAGAAATAATTCATACCCATTGACGTTTTGTTGCGTTACAGCCTGAATTCAAAATTGATTAAATTGAATTAAATTTCCCCCCTCACACAACTACACACAATACCCCATAATGACAAAGTGAAAATATGTTTAAATTTACATTTTTGCAAATGTATTGAAAATGAAATACAGAAATCAAATGTATATAAGTATTCACACCATGAGTCAATACTTTGTTGAAGCACGTTTGAGGCGATTACAGCTTTGAGTAATTTAGGGTTTTCTGCATCAGCTTTGCACATCTAGAGTTGGGGATTTTCTCTCATTCTTCCTTGCAGATTTTCCCAAGCTTTGCTACGTTAGATGGGGTACGGCGGTGAACAGCAATCTTGAAGTCTTTCCACAGATTTTCAAAGGGACTCAAGTCTGGGCTTTGGCTGGGTAACTCAAGGACTTTAACATTCTTGTTCTGAAGCCATTCTTGTGTTGCTTTGGCTGTATCTTTGGGGTCATTATCCTGTTGGAATGTAAATCTTCACCCTAGTCTAAGGTTGTTTGCACTCTGAAGTAGGTTTTCATCAAGGATTTGCCTGTATTTGGCTCCATTCATTGTTCCCTCTATCCTTATCAGTCTCCCAGTCCCTGCCACCGAAAAGCATCCCAATAGCATGATGCTACCACCATCATCCTTCACGGTAGGGATGATGTTAGATGGTTGATGAGCTGTGCCTGGTTATCTCCAGACATAGTGCTTTGCATTCAGGCCAAAAAGTTACATTTTTGTCTCATCAGACCACATAATCGATTGCCTTATGATCTCAGTCTTTCACTTGCCTTTTTGCAAACTCCAGGTGTGCTGTGGCTTCTTCTCCGGAGTGGCTTTATGTGACCACTCTCCCATAAACCCCCATTGGTGAAACTCTGTAGAGACAGTTGTCCTTCTGGCAGGTTCTCCCATCTCAGTTAAGGCACTCTGTAATTCTGTCAGAATGGTCATCGGGTTATTGGTCACCTCCCTGACCAAGATCCTTTTTGCCCGGTTGCTCAGTTTGGTTCAAACAGCCAGCTCTAGGTAGTTCCATATTTTTTTACATTTTCCAATTATGAAGACCAAACTTTCTACATTCTAGAAATTGTTTCAACTGTGGGACCTTATATAGACAGGTGTGTTTCTTTCTAAATCATGTCCAAACAATTGAATTGGCCACAGGTGGACTCCAATTAAGTAGTAGTGGCATCTCAAGGATGATCAAAGGAAATTGGATGCACCTGAGCTCATAGCAAAGGGGTGAGAATACTTACGTAAATTAGATATTTATGTATTTGATAAAACCTTTTTTTTCTTCACTTTGTCATTACGGAGTATTGTGTGTAGATTGGTGAGAAAATTCAGGCTGTAACAACAAAATATGGAATGAGTCAAGGGGTATGAATAGTTTCTGAAGGCCCTGTAGCTGCTTTGTTGCTTGCATGCTGTGGTCTTGGGGGTGTCATACAGCCTGGGAGACAGGCTCAAATGCCCCACGATGGCTTAGATGCCCCAAGAGAGCTCTTAGCTCAAGGTAAAGGACATTTAGCTTGCTAACATTCTAACTTATAAACTGATAATGTGCTCCAAATACAAATGAAAGCATGATGTTAGCATGAAATGTACCATCCATTAGTGTAACAATCAATAAAAACATATGCGCTGATCCACCATGGGCTCTGCCGCCTCAGCCATACTGTCCACTCCTATTTATCTCGTGATCTCAACAAAACAACTTTTTTTCATGTTGTGATCATGAGATAAATACGTTGTGATTATTTATTTATTCGTATGTCCTCTCTGGACTTCAGCATTTGTGGGTTCGATTACACGCTCAAAATGGCCAGAAAAAAAATACTTTCTTACGAAACTCACCAGTCTATTTTTGTTCTGAGAAATGAAGGCTATTCCTTGCAAGAAGTTGCCAAGAAACTGAAGATTTCGTACAACGCTGTGTACTTCTCCCTTCACAGAACAGGGAAAACTGGCTCTAACCAGAATAGAAAGAGGAGTGGGAGGCCCCAGTGCACAACTGAGCAAAACACCAGTCTCAACGTCCACAGTGAAGAGGCGACTCCAGGTTGCTGGCGTTCTAGGCAGAGTTCCTCTGTCCAGTGTCTGTGTTCTTTTTCCCATCTTAATCTTTTCTTTTTATTGGCCAGTCTGAGATATGTCTTTTTCTTTCCAACTCTGCCTAGAAGGCCAGCATCCCAGAGTCGCCTCTTCAATGTGGACGTTGAGACTAGCGTTTTTCTGGTACTATTTAATGAAGCTGCCAGTTGAGGAATTGTGAGGTGTCTGTTTCTCAAACTAGACACTCTAACGTACTTGTCCTCTTGCTCAGTTGTGCACCAGGGCCACCCACTCCTCTTTCTATTCTGGTTAGAGCCAGTTTGCGCTGTTCTGTGAAGGGAATAGTATACAGCGTTGTACGAGAACTTCAGTTTCTTGGCAATTGCTCGCATGGAATAGCTGACGATTTTCAGAAGAAAGTACTTTGTTTATGGCCCTTTTGAGTCTGTAATCGACTCCACAAATGCTGGTGCTCCAGATACTCAACTAGTCAAAAGAAGGCCAGTTTTATTGCTTCTTTAATCAGGACAACAGTTTTCAGCTATGCTAACATAATTGCAAAAGGGTTTCTAATGATCAATTGCCCTTTTAAAATTATAAACTTGGATTAGCTAACACAACACTCCATTGGAACACAGGAATGATGGTTGCTGATAATGGGCCGCTGTACGCCAACATATTCCATAAAAAATCTGCCATTTCCAGGTACAATAGTCATTTTCAACATTAACATATATATACACACACACATATATACACACACACACACAGTACCAGTCAAAAGACTGAACAAACCAACTCATTCAAACGTTTTACTTTATTTTTACTATTTTCTACATTGTAGAATAGTGAAGACATCAAAACTATGAAATAACACATATGGAATCATGTAGTAACCAAAAAAGTGGTAAACAAATCTAAATATATTTTATATTTGAGATTCTTCAAAGTAGCCACCCTTTGCCTTTGACAGCTTTGCACACTCTTGGCATTTTCTCAACCAGCTTCATGAGGTAGTCACCTGGAATTTCCATCATCAGCTGTACCTTGTTAAAGGTTAATTTGTGGAATTTCTTTCCTTCTTAATGCGTTTGAGCCAATCAGTTGTGTTGTGACAAGGCAGGGGTGGTATACAGAAGATAGCCCTATTTGGTAAAAGACCAAGTCTATATTATGGCAAGAACAGCTCAAATAAGCAAGAGAAAAGACAGTCCATCATTACTTTAACCTGTTGGTGTTAGGGGGCAGTATTTTCATTTTTGGAAAAAAACGTTCCCGTTTTAAACGGGATATTTTGTCAGGAAAATATGCTAGAATATGCATATAATTGACAGCTTTCGATAGAAAACACTCTAACGTTTCCAAAACTGTAAAGATAATATCTGTGAGTATAACAGAACTGATGTTGCAAGCGAAAGCCTGAGAAAAATCCAATCCGGAAGTGCCCCAGGTTTTGAAAGCGCTGCATTCCAATGACTCCCTATATGGCTGTGAATGTACCATCAACGAGCTTATGCTTTCTACGTATTCCCCAAGGTGTCTACAGCATTGTGACATAGTTTTACGCATTTCTGTTGAAGAATAGCCGTATGGGGGCACATTGCGTAAGTGGTCACATGGTGGCTCCGAGAGAGATTCTCGCGTAAAGTGCAGAGGTAGCCATTACTCCAATCGGTCCTAGAGAAAAAGGAATTGTCCCGACGGATATATTATCGAATAGATATTAGAAAAACACCTTGAGGATGGATTCTAAACAACGTTTGCCATGTTTCTGTCGATATTATGGAGCTAAGTTGGAAACAAATTCGGCATTGTGGTGACCGCAATTTCCGGGCGATTTCTCAGCCAAACGTGAAGAACAAAGGAGCTACAAAAATAATCTTTTGGGAAAAAATGAACTTTGGCTATCTACCTGGGAGTCTCGTGAGTGAAAACATCTGAAGTTCATCAAAGGTAAACGATTTAATTTGATTGCTTTTCTGATTTCCGTAACAAGGTTGCTTGCTGCTAGCAAGGCATAATGCTATGCTAGGCTATTATAAACTTACACAAATGCTTGTCTAGCGTTGGCTGTAAAGCATATTTTGAAAATCTGAGATGACAGGGTGATTAACAAAAGGCTGTGTTCCAATATATTTCACTTGTGATTTTCATGAATAGGAAGATTTTCTAGGAAGATTTATGTCTGTTGCATTATGCTAATTAGTGTAAGATGATGAAAACGGTCCCATTCACGGGATGGGGTGTCACTAGAGGTTAAGACATGAAAGTCATTCAGTACAGAAAACTTCAAGAACTTTGAAAGTTTCTTCAAGTGCAGTCACAAAAACCGTCATGTGATATGATGAAACTGGCTCTCATGAGGACCGCCACAGGAAAGGAAGAGCCAGACTTACCTCTGCTGCAGAAGATAAGTTCATTAGAGTTAACTGCACCTCAGATTGCAGCCCAAATAAATGCTTCACAGAGTTCAAGTAACAGACACATCTCAACATCAACTGTTCAGAGGAGACTGCGTGAATCAGGCCTTCATGGTCGAAATGGCTAGACTGTAAACTCTCCTTCCAGACTCACATTAAGCATCTCCAATCCAAAGTTAAATATAGAATTGGCTTCCTATTTTGCAACAAAGCCTCCTTCACTCATGCTGCCAAACATACCCTCATAAAACTGACTATCCTACCGATCCTTGACTTCAGCGATATCATTTACAAAATAGCCTCAAGCAAATTGGATGCAGTCTATTACAGTGCCATTCGTTTGGTCACCAAAGCCCCATACACTACCCACCACTGTGACCTGTATGCTCTCATTGGCTGGTCCTCGCTACATATTCGTCGCCAAACCCACTGGCTCCAGGTCATCTATAAGTCTTTGCTAGGTAAAGCTTACACTTATCTCAGCTCACTGGTCCCCATAGCAACACCCAACCGTAGCACGCGCTCCAGCAGGTATATTTCACTGGTCATCCCCAAAGCCAACACCTCCTTTGGCCCTTTCCTTCCAGTTCTCTGCTGCCAATGACTGGAACAAATTGTAAAAATCACTGAATTTGGAGTCTTATATCTCCCTCACTAACTTTAAGCGTCAGCTGTCAGAGCAGCTGCAGCTGTACACAGCTCATCTGTAAATAGCCCATCCAACCAACTACCTACCTCATCCCCATATTTGTTTTTGTTTTTCTGCTCTTTTGCACACCAGTATTTCTACTTGCACATCCTCATCTGCACATATATATGACTCCAGTGTAAATTGCTAAATTGTAATTACTTCGCCACTATTGGCCTATTCATTGCCTGTGAGATAAAAGTAACAAGTAATTAAAGAGCAGCATTAAAAATGACGATATATACAGGGGTGCCGGTACAGGGGTGCTGGTACAGAGTCAATGTGTGGGGGCACCGGTTAGTTGAGGTAGTACATACATGTAGGTAGGGTTACTAAAGTGACTATGCATAGATGACAACAGAGAGTGGCAGTGGTGTGGAGAGGGGATGGGAGGGGGGGGGGGATGCAAATAGTCCGGGTAGCCATTTGACTAGATGTTCAGGAGTCTTATGGCTTGGGGATGAATGGGCAAGACAACATTTTTAAATGCCTTTGAGCAGGCGTAACGGTTTGTGTCAAAAACTGCAACGCTGCTGGGTTTTTCACACTCAACAGTTTCCCGTGTGCATCAACAATGGTCCACCACCCAAAGGAGAACCGGCCAACTTGACACAACTGTGGGAAGCATTGGAGTCAATAAATTGCCTTAAGCACATCCCTCAACTAGTCTTGTCATGTCCCCCATATAAATTGCAAAGAACAAATCTCCCTTCTTGCGCAATACAATGTCAGTCGCTTTATACATTGTTACTATGCCAAGCACCTTAAATCACATGAACCCACGCTAAAAGACCTTCCTAAAATGTTATAGGATGCTCTCAATGTTACAAATAAAACGACTAGCAAAGCAGGATATAGTCATAATTAAGTAGTAACACCAGTTACTATGATCAAGTCAAGGTTAACTAATTAACTCCTAAAATCAAGGATGTTGAAGCTACAGGAGGCTGTAAATTAGTCATACCCTGAACATCAGTCAAATGCAGAACAGCTGAAAATATAATTTACTGATGAGCTAATGTTTTATGCATTTACGTAGGCAAGTGACCAAGCCTAATAATCCTGCAGTCGAAACAAATGCTCGGAGTGAATTGGATCTTGTGGTCTGGCTACCAGCACCTTGGCGAGCACCAATGGTCCCTGTGACCCTGTCAAACAAATCCGTTCTGGTCCAGTCGGACGAAAGTTCAAAAATGTATATTATAGGTCGAAGACACTTGTCAAACTAAGTATAGAATGTTTTTATCATAAATGTTCAATAATGTTCCAACCGGAGAATTCCATTGTCTGTAGAAAAGCAATGAAACAAGAGGTACCTCTCATGAGAAATGCGCATGACTGAGAACGAGGCTGCAGGCAGATCCCTTAGTCAAACAGCTCTCATCCGGCCCCCCTTCAGAGGAGCAGCCTGAAACAACGTTCTACTTCCCACTTCCTGTTTGGATTTTTTCTCAGGTTTTTGCCAGCCATATGAGTTCTGTTATACTCACAGACATCATTCAAACAGTTTTAGAAACTTCGGAGTGTTTTCTATCAAATACTAATAATAATATGCATATATTAGCATCTGGGACTGAGTAGCAGGCAGTTCACTCTGGGCACGCTATTCATCCAAAAGTGAAAATGCTGCCCCCTATACAAAAGAAGTTCAAATGAACTTACCTGTGAGATAATGACAAACAAAAAATATAACTTTCAAACCTGATTTTCATCATTATATACACTTTTTATTATACATTTTATTAGGTACATATATCTAGTACTGCGTAGGGCCCCCTTTTGCCTCCACAACAGCCTGAATTATTGACGGTGTTGTACGTTAAGAGATGCCCTTCTGCACACCATTGTTATAAACAGCTGTTATTTGTGCATTTGTGGCCTTTCTGTTAGCTTGAATGAGTCTGGACATTCTCCTCTGACCTGTCTCATTAACAAGGTGTTTTTGCCCACAGAACTGCCACTCACTTCTTATCGCACCATTCTCTGTATACTCTAGAGACTGTAGTGCGTAAAAATCCCAGGAGGGCAGCTGTTTCTGAGATGCTGGAACCACCATGTGCCACACCAACAATCATACCACGGTCAAAGTTGCTTAGATTACGCATCTTGCCCGTTCTAATATTATTCTCTTTGTGGACTGCTAGACAATTCAACATGCTTGCTAGCTAACTAATGCTACAACATTTGAGTGAAAAGCAAATGATTAGAGCTAGCTTTGGCCAGTCTGCGCTCTTCCCTTTGGTGAACATGTGTTCCTTTGGCCAGTCTTCTTGCTAAGTTAACAATAGCAGTCTGAACATGTGGTTTCTATGTGTGCAAAAAGTACACATCAAATAATGTTCAACTGAAGCCCAGCAAAAATCTAATTTATACCTTCACCTGCACTCGTTCTATAAGAGTGGTCTATGTCGACATCGTTTCAAATGAGAGGATTTGGCTATTTCAACCATGTATGTATAAAATCGAGCACACCGCCATGCAATCTCCATAGACAAACATTGGCAGTAGAATGGCCCATACTGAAGAGCTCGGTGACTTTCAACGTGGTAGTCATAGGATGCAACCTTTCCAACAAGTTAGTTTGTCAAATTTCTGCCCTGCTAGAGCTGCACTACATAACATACTTTTAGTTATGTGGTGTACTTACACCAATCGGTGCGCCCTTCATGGTAAGGTATTACCTCGAAATATAAACAAAACAAAAAAAAACCTGTAACATCAATTACATAAGTATTCACACCCCTGAGTCAATGCATGTTAGAATCACCTTTGGAAGTGATTACAGCTGTGTCTTTCTGAGTAAGTCTAAGACCTGGATTGTACAATATTTGCACATTATTATTTAAAAAATTCTTCAAGTTGGTTGATCATTGATCAAGCCATTTAAGTCTTGCCATATATTTTCATTCCAATGTAGGTCAAAATTAGGCCACATTCAATGTTGTCTTGGTAAGCAACCAGTGCATATTTGGCCTTGATGTTTTTAATTTTTTCCTGCTGAAAGATGAATGTGTCTCCCAGTGTATGTTGGAAAGGAGACTGAATCAAGTTTTCCTCTAAGATTTTACCTGCTCTTAGCTCTATTCCATTTATTTTTATCTTAAAAAACCTGTCTAGTCCTTGCCGATGACAAGCACACTAATAACATGATACAGCCACCACCATGTTTGAAAATATCAGTGATCTGTTGATTTGCCTCAAACATAACACTTTGTATTAGTGCCTTATTGGAAACAGGATACATCTTTTGGAATATTTTTGTTCTGTACAAGCTTCCTTTTCACTCAGTAATTTAGGTTAATATTATGGAGTAACTACAATGTCAGTTTTCTCCTATCACAGCCATTAAACTAACTGTTTTGAAGTCACCTTTGTCCTCAGTGAAATCCCTGAGCGGTTTCCTTACTTTCCGGCAACTGAGTTAGGAAGGCCGCCTGTATCTTTGTAGTGATTGGGTGTATTGATACATCATCAAAAGTTTAATTAATAACCTCACCTTGCTCAAAGAGATATTCAATACCTGCCTTTTTTACCCATCTACCAATAGGTGCCATTCTTTGCAAAGCATTGGGATAAATTAAAACAATCAAACTACTAAATATATGTCTCCGGTTATTGGTATTGCCAATAGCCGGCTAGCTACCTATCTAGCTAGCATGCTAATTGGCATCAAATCATCAATCTAGCCAACTAACCTGTAAGCCTAGCTAGCTTCTTAGGGATAGGGGGCAGTATTCAGAAGTTTGGATGACTGAGATGCCCAAAGTAAACTGCCTATTACTCAGGCCCAGAAGCTAGAATATGCATATAATTGGTAGTATTGGATAGAAACACTAAAGTTTCCAAAACTGTTAAAATAATGTCTGTGAGTATAACATAACTTACATAGCAGGCAAAAACCAAAGGAGAAGCCATACAGATTTTTGTTTTTGGAGCTCCCCACTCATTGGAATACCTTCCAGATTGCAGTTCCTAGGTCTTCCAGTAGATGTCAACAGTCTTTAGAAAGAGTTTCAAGCTAATTTTTCTAGTGGCTCCCATTTTGGCTGTAGTATTGTGGCGCGCGAGGTTGAGAGCGCGCACTTCGTTATTTATCTCCAGTAATGAACATACTATTCTCCATCTTAAATTGTATCATTTATTTACATAATTACGGTACCTGAGGATTGATTAGAAACATTGTTTGGACGAAGTTTATTGGTAACTTTTGGAATTAATTTGTATGCATTTTGAACTAGGGAAACCGGTGGATTACTGAATCAAGCGCGCCAACTAAACTTACTTTTTTGGGATATAAAGGACTTTTTCGAACAAAAGGACCATTTGTTATGTAGCTGGGACCATTGGAATTGCAAACAGAGGAAGATCTTCAAAGGTAAGTGATTTATTTTATCGCTATTTCTGACTTGTGACGCCTTTGTACGCGGGGCGCTGTCCTCAGTTAATCGCATGGTATGCTTTCGCCGTAAAGCCTTTTTGAAATCTGATAAAGCGGCTGGATAACCAAGAAGTTAAGCTTTTAAAGGATGTAAGACACTTGTATTCTCATGAATGATTAATATTACAAATGTTGTATTTTGAATTTCGCTCTCTGCAAATTCACCGGATGTTGTCGAGGTGGGGCGCTAGCGGCACGCCTAGCCCAACTGACTAATATATTTAAAGATTGTTTACAGATTATTGGTTAGTTTCTTACCATAAATCGCACTAATCCAATTTAAATTCAGGCTGTAACAAGACAAAATGTGAAAAAAGTAAATGGGTGTGACTACTACTGAAGGCACTGTATTTGTGTAATTAGCAGTCTCATTAAAGTTTGGCTACATTTTCTAGCGCCTCCCTCATGCCAGCATCTGTGTGGACATGAGAGGCTGTAGCCATATCACCTGGATTACACTGACATGTAGGCTGATTATTGATCTACATTTTTACTAAATTAACTCAGCAAAAAAAGAAACATCCTCTCAACTGCATTTATTTTCAGCAAACTTAACATGTGTAAATATTTGAATGAACATAAGATTCAACAACTGAGATATAAACTGAACAAGTTCCACAGACATGTGACTAACAGAAATGGAATAATATGTCCCTAAACAAAGGGGGAGTTCAAAATCAAAAGTAACAGTCAGTATCTGGTGTGGCCACCAGCTGCATTAAGTACTGCAGTGCATCTCCTCCTCATGGGCTGCACCAGATTTGCTGTGAGATGTTACCCCACTCTTCCACAAAGGCACCTGCAAGTTCCTGGACATTTCTGGGGGGAATGGCCCTAGTCCTCTCCCTCAGATCCAACAGGTCCCAGACGTGCTCAATGGGATTGAGATCCGGGCCCTTCACTGGCCATGGCAAAACACTGACATTCCTGTCTTCCAGGAAATCACGCACAGAACAAGCAGTATGGCTGGTGGCATTGTCATGCTGGAGGGTCATGTCAGGATGAGCCTGCAGGAAGGGTACCACATGAGGGAGGAGGATGTCTTCCCTGTAACGTGAGATTGCCTGCAATGAAAACAAGCTCAGTCCGATGATGCTGTGACACACCGCCCCAGACCATGATGGACCCTCCACCTCCAAATCGATCCCGCTCTGAGACAAAACCGCGACTCGTAAGTGAAGAGTACTTTTTGCCAGTCCTGTCTGGTCCAGCGATGGTGTGTTTGTGACCATAGGCGACGTTGTTGCCGGTTATGTCTGGTGAGGACCTGCCTTACAACAGGCCTACAAGCTCTCAGCCTATTGCGGACAGTCTGAGCACTGATGGAGGGATTGTGCATTCCTGGTCTAACTCGGGCAGTTGTTGTTGCCATCTTGTACCTGTCCTGCAGGTGTGATTTTTGGATGTACCGATCCTGTGCAGGTGTTGTTACACGTGGTCTGCCACTGCGAAGACGATCAGCTGTCTATCCCGTCTCCCTGTAGCACTGTCTTTGGCATTTCACAGTACGGACATTGCAATTTATTGCCCTGGCCACATCTGCAGTCCTCATACCGCCTTGCAGCATGCCTAAGGCACATTCACGCAGATGAGCAGGGACCCTGGGCATTTTTCTTTTGGTGTTTTTCCAGGGTCAGTAGGAAGGCCTCTTTAGTGTCCTAAGTTTTCATAACTGTGACCTTAATTGCCTACCGTCTGTAAGCTGTTAGTGTCTTAACGACCGTTCCACAGGTGCATGTTCATTAATTGTTTATTGAACAAGCATGGGAAACAGTGTTTAAGCGCTTTATAATGAAGATCTGTGAAGTTATTTGGATTTTTACAAATTATCTTTGAAGGACAGGGTCCTGAAAAAGGGATGTTTCTTTTTTTGCTGAGTTTATATTTTAAAACATTCATTACAGTATAAACTTAGTATTTACTTGAAATGAACCGCAATGTTTTTGCCTTGTGTCCCAGTCTGTTTTACTTCGTCCTGTTGTGATGAAAATACAAGTATCACAGATAGAAAGGACATAACACAGAATGTAATTACAATATTCTATGACTGTCATAGAACATTTGGCTGCATGTAGGTTCATTTAATCATTGACTAGACATGAGTTACTGTAAATTGTTATTTCCTTATAACTATACAGGTGCTAGACTTAAAAAAAAGCACTACAAATGAAATGAACATACCACATACCAAATGAAAAATTTGAAAGAAAATCATAATATAACTACAGTATACATAGTAAAATATTAATTAGGTTATGGATCATGAAAGCTCAATTTACATGTGATACATTTATCATAGAACAGCTACAACAAGTTGTCTTGGGTCTTAAAGGGTTCTGGGGCATTTTTGTGGTGCTGCTTGCTGCGCTCAAAGTTCAAATGATTTTAAGTTTCAAACACTAATTCAAATTAAGCAAGAGCCTTGTTGCCATCATTGTGAAATTAGTCTAAGCTTCTCTTGGTGAGAGATGCAGAGCTGCACACCGGTACACGACCTCCTGACAATAATGTTATAGATGGTCATGTTCTGTCTTTCCGGCCTACAGGCTTTGACACACAATAACAACTTTTTGCAATATTCTCTATGGTAAATAACCAAGTGATTTTGGGTCACCTTTATATTGACCTTACATGATAGGCAAATAAAGGAAATATTGTTATGATTTAATTAATTTATTAAATTGTGTTTCATATTTCAAGATGCCAAACATATAGGCTTACAACACACAGTTAACACAACAAACAGTTGAGCTGATGTAATCATCTTAGTACAAAACTTTGCAGTGTGTGTCCCCTATTTCTATAGCCATTTTCTTTCCCCTTCACTGTTACTAATAAAATGTAGGCGATCTTCACTTTAAGAACATATGCAGTAATCTGCAATTTTGCTTTCAAAACTGTTTCCAGAATCTCAGAAAATTGACAACATTGTCCAATATTGTCTACACTGAGTCTATAAAACATTTCCATGAGACTGACCAGGTGAACGCAATGCTTCCTTTTTGATGGCACTTGCTAAATCCACTTCAATCAGTGTAGATGAAGGGGAGGAGACGGGTTAAAGAAGAATGTTTAAGCATTGAAACAATTGAGACAAGGATTGTGTATGTGTGCTAATCAAAGGGTGAGTGTCTTTGAACGGGATATTGTTTGTGTCAAGAACTTTAACGCTGCTGGGTTTTTCACACTCAACAGTTTCCCGTGTGTGTCAAGAATGGTCCACCACCCAAAGGACATCCAGCCAACAAGACAACTGTGGTACGCATTGGAGTCAACATTGGTCAGAATCCCTGTGGAACGCTTTCGACACCTTGTTGAGTCCATGCCCTGACGAATTGAGGCTGTTATAAGGGCAAAAGGGGGAAATGAAACTCAATATTAGGAAGTTGTTCTTAATGTTTTGTATACTCAGTGTAAATAATGATTATAAAATTACATTGTCCAGGTCATGCTAGTTGGTGACCTCAGGTTTCCTGTTTGTTCAGTATAGAGTCCAGGATTTTCTCGCACATATAAAGGCACCGAGGCACATGGAAGAAACCTGAAATAAAACGAAAGGAAGATTAATAGTCAGTGTAATCACAGACGTACACAAGGTCAAAACACTTCATCTGATGCATTTATTTTGGGCAAAGAAACCAGTCTGATGAAGGTCCACCATGACCGAAACGTCTGTTTTTAATTCATTCATAATAAAATAGAAGTGTCGCGCCTCCACCACTTTTTGGTTGGGGGAAAGGAAGCCTTGCAATCACTGTAATCAAATACAACCACATTGTATTTACTATATCCACTAGAGTGGGTGATATGGACATATAGAAACAAGGGCAAAACATAAAATATTACAGATTGAGCATACAGTGCCTTGCGAAAGTATTCGGCCCCCTTGAACTTTGCGACCTTTTGCCACATTTCAGGCTTCAAACAAAGATATAAAACTGTATTTTTTGTGAAGAATCAACAACAAGTGGGACACAATCATGAAGTGGAACGACATTTATTGGATATTTCAAACTTTTTTAACAAATCAAAAACTGAAAAATTGGGCGTGCAAAATTATTCAGACCCCTTAAGTTAATACTTTGTAGAGCCACCTTTTGCTGCGATTACAGCTGTAAGTCGCTTGGGGTATGTCTCTATCAGTTTTGCACATCGAGAGACTGAAATTTTTTCCCATTCCTCCTTGCAAAACAGCTCGAGCTCAGTGAGGTTGGATGGAGAGCATTTGTGAACAGCAGTTTTCAGTTCTTTCCACAGATTCTCGATTGGATTCAGGTCTGGACTTTGACTTGGCCATTCTAACACCTGGATATGTTTATTTTTGAACCATTCCATTGTAGATGTTGCTTTATGTTTTGGATCATTGTCTTGTTGGAAGACAAATCTCCGTCCCAGTCTCAGGTCTTTTGCAGACTCCATGAGGTTTTCTTCCAGAATGGTCCTGTATTTGGCTCCATCCATCTTTTCATCAATTTTAACCATCTTCCCTGTCCCTGCTGAAGAAAAGCAGGCCCAAACCATGATGCTGCCACCACCATGTTTGACAGTGGGGATGGTGTGTTCAGCTGTGTTGCTTTTACGCCAAACATAACGTTTTGCATTGTTGCCAAAAAGTTCAATTTTGGTTTCATCTGACCAGAGCACCTTCTTCCACATGTTTGGTGTGTCTCCCAGGTGGCTTGTGGAAAACTTTAAACAACACTTTTTATGGATATCTTTAAGAAATGGCTTTCTTCTTGCCACTCTTCCATAAAGGCCAGATTTGTGCAACATACAACTGATTGTTGTCCTATGGACAGAGTCTCCCACCTCAGCTGTAGATCTCTGCAGTTCATCCAGAGTGATCATGGGCCTCTTGGCTGCATCTCTGATCAGTCTTCTCCTTGTATGAGCTGAAAGTTTAGAGGGACGGCCAGGTCTTGGTAGATTTGCAGTGGTCTGATACTCCTTCCATTTCAATATTATCGCTTGCACAGTGCTCCTTGGGATGTTTAAAGCTTGGGAAATCTTTTTGTATCCAAATCCGGCTTTAAACTTCTTCACAACAGTATCTCGGACCTGCCTGGTGTGTTCCTTGTTCTTCATGATGCTCTCTGCGCTTTTAACGGACCTCTGAGACTATCACAGTGCAGGTGCATTTATACGGAGACTTGATTACACACAGGTGGATTGTATTTATCATCATTAGTCATTTAGGTCAACATTGGATCATTCAGAGATCCTCACTGAACTTCTGGAGAGAGTTTGCTGCACTGAAAGTAAAGGGGCTGAATAATGTTGCACGCCCAATTTTTCAGTTTTTGATTTGTTAAAGTTTGAAATATCCAATAAATGTCGTTCCACTTCATGATTGTGTCCCACTTGTTGTTGATTCTTCACAAAAAATACAGTTTTATATCTTTATGTTTGAAGCCTGAAATGTGGCAAAAGGTTGCAAAGTTCAAGGGGGCCGAATACTTTCGCAAGGCACTGTATATCAAACAAATGTATACATTACTGTATTGTCTCAAACAGGAGGTACAATTATTTGTGCCTGTCATGGTTTCTGACTAACCCCTTCTCTAGCCTGTTAACATTCTCACCTTTGAAAGGCCCTCCTTTAAAATCCAGTGTCACTTTCCCTTGCTGGGTCAAATATCCAAACCACTCGCCGTTCTCAGCATCAGAAAACTGCATAAACAGGAAGACAAACAGCACACCATATTGCAAAAGGTTAGCTCCTCAAAGCAGTTTAGCTTAATTTGAGCTGCAGTACCAAATATTTGTGTTACTTATTCTCTACATATAAAATGACACCCATATGTCATGCCATTTCCATGTATTGTATTTTTAGCAGAACGATAGCAAAAAAAAATAATACAATTAAAACACACAATTAGACTGGAGTTCACTCACATGGCTGAAGGTGTAGTCGTACACTTGAGAGAATCGGTCCAGCAGGGCTGGCTCTTTGGTATGGCTGTAGGCCATCAGGTATGCGATGAGAGCCTCACAGTGCGGCCACCATAGTTTCATACTCCACTCCAACTGTGAATACAGAACACATTGGCCCTGGTTCACATTTCTATAGTACTTTGTTCCCTTATTTAGTCAATTAATAAAAAAGGCCATGAAAGGGTTGGACAAGCAAAAGCAATAGGTTTGGTCCCCTCAGTTGCCATTTCATCCATATTACTTTCACCCATTCAACCCTTTGTGATGAGTGTGGGTTTGAGCTGCCAAATGACTCCTACACTGATGTTTATGCTTGTTTGAACGACTCGTGCATTTGCAGCAAGCGCAGTGTTGTATTGATGGGTTCGGACTTTAAACTTAAAAATATGAAATATACTTAATCATGTTACTGAGGGAGAGAGGGAAATGTAGAACGTTTACATTGTGTCAGGATATGTTAATGTTAGCCATCAGGGATCCTATGTGGAAAAGTGAGGAGTTGGGGCCGAGGTCAAGTATTTGTCTTTATTATGAACCTCCATTAGCTGCTGCCAAAGCAGCAACATTAGGGCAGTTTATACAATTTTAAAAACATTACAATACATTCACAGATTTCACAACACACTGTGTGCTCTCAGGCCCCTACTCCACCACTAACACATATCTACAGTACTAAATCCATGTGTATGTATAGTGCGTATATTATTGTGTTACAGTGCGTATGTTACCATGACTACGTGAAACTCTATTCCACATCAAGTAACCGACGCAAAGCAGTAAATTTAGATTTCAAAAACGGATAAAAAAAAATCTTATGGAACAGCGGGGACTGTGAAGCAACACACACATTGTGTGTGTGTGTGTTTTTATGTGCATGTGTGTCTGTCTGTGCCAATGTTTGTTGCTTCACAGTCCCCGCTGTTCCATAAGTTTAAAAAAAATACTATTTTTGAAATCTAAATTTACTGCTTGCGTCGGTTACTTGATGTGGAATAGAGTTCCATGTAGTCGTGGCTCTATGTAATACTGTCAGATGAAGTGAGGAAGAACAGAAATCACTAAGGTTCTGTCTAGCAACAGACGTGTAAAAGGGAAAGGGGATACCTTGTCAGTTGTACAACTGAATGCTGAGTGTCTTCAGCATTTAACCCAACCTAACCCATCTGAATCAGAGAGGTGCGGGGGGCTGCCTTAATCAACATCCACGTCTTTGGCACCCGGGGAACAGTGGGTTAACTGCCTTGCTCAGGGGCAGATTTTTACCTTGTCAGCTCAGGGATTCAAATCCAGCAATTTGCTGTCCAGATGTGTAAGGAGGGGCTCAGCATTGGAGAAAGGGTTACATACCAGTGCTTGTGTGAATATGTTTTTTGTCTTATGCAGCTGTATGACTCAGTGGGTGAATCAACTTGCGTTTTTTTAACTCTATTTTACTCTATTTAGAAAACTAGTATGCAGGGGTGAAAGTAAGGCGTTATGGTCCGGTACGGGATCCCAGCAAAATAAATAGTGGGGGTACGCCGTATCGGTAAAACATTGACAATAAAATAAAAATACATGACTGGTTGTGTTTATGCCAAAAGGAAAAATAATAAAAGTTAAATGATAAATCTTTTAAGACTTAGGCCCACAGACAACATACTGAATTAATAGGGATTCTATATGTATTTCTATGATTAGGCCCATAAAATGTTTTGGTGCACACATAGGAGGCCCATACCGGAAATAAATTAAGTCTACTTTCACAGGATGTACCTGTGTGGGGCAGTAACCGTCCACATCCAGGAAGTAGAGGAGCCCTCCGTGCTCCTTGTCCCAGCCTGTCAGAAAGGGGATCTCCATGAACTTGTCCACCGCTGTCCTTTGGAGCTCCTGGTCCCCATTCTCCAAACCGTACTGAAGCAGGAACCAGCCTGCTTCCAGTGCATGGCCTATGGCAAATGTATATATAAAAGAAATAAGGAAGCCAGAAAGGAAAGAAACAGGCAGGCAATACAATGGTAACACAGTCATCTTAGATATCACTACATGTGTAGTATCCAGTCTAACTAAGTAACTAGTGTTACTACACAAAACAGAAAACATAGTGTTAGGGATAAATAGGTAATACACTAATATATACCACTATGTTAGATGACTTGACAAGTAATATGGAGCTTATCAAACATTATCTACAGCAGGGCTGTCAATGTCGTTCCTGGAGGGCCAAAACACTTCTGGTTTTCATCCTCTCCTTCTAATAAGGGACTAATTCAGACCTGGGACACTAGGTGAGTGCAATTAAAAACCAGAGAGAAACAAAAAACAGAAGTGTTTTGGCCCTCCAGGACTGGAATTGAACAGCCCTGATCTAGAGAAATCTCATTTAGTTGAGTACAAAGGGTATCACCTGGGTTTTGCAGTCGCCCCTCGCAACCAGGAAGTTCCTTTCCTTCTGATGAGACACTTTCCAAAATGGCCGTACCACCTCTCTGTACAAAGACAGTCATAGACAATTCAATGGAACCAATGGAAATTGCCCCGAAAAGTGCAAACGGCTTCCATCTGACACTCCAAACGGGCTCAGACACACACACACACACACCTGGTTGTTTCATATTTGTAGGCCTACAGTTCTTTACCTGAAGGTGTTGGAGGATCTGCTTTACGCACCAGCCTCCAACCTCCCTGTACTTGTCTACCTCCTCCCCGCTGCGGGCCTCCGTGAGCTGCTGCACCAGACACAGCAGCATCATGGGGACAGCCATGCTGCAGACCGGGGTGTCTCCAGAAAGCTGGGGCTTGCCCAGGCCTGATGGGTCCACCCTTACCCAGTGGACCAGCTGGTCCATCATTTGTGCTGCTTCCGCCTAGTAACAGAGGGCATATGAGAAATAAAATAGGCCATAATACAGGCAAAACCCACTAAGGGTTCTGTGTTCTGATTGGCTAGCAGATATTAGCCCCCATTCTGCTCAAATTTGATTGGGTCTTTGATGCATGGCCCTTTTCAACAAACCGGAAGTGTCCCCCCCCCCCCCCCCCCCCACAGAAAGTAAAGAATTGTTTAACTTTAGGTTAAAGGGGTCATCTGCATTTCAAACAGTAAAGTGGGGACCCCGCCACTGTGTTGGTAAACAGCAAAACAATGGGGCTGGAGAAATGTTATCTGTCTATAATTCAGAGACAGCACTGTGGATGGAAGGTTCATTCCATGATTTCAAAATTATAGTTTTAACCATGTAAAAAAAGCTTACATTTTGGGTTCTCATGGGCTCAACAGTTAAACTAATTACTAATAATGAATTAAAACATGGCTGTATTGATCACAGATTGCCAGTTTAACAACAGAGAACTTTATTGTGGAAGTGTTTAGTGCCCCGGGCTGTTTTACCTGCATGTCTTTGTCTCCTGTGACCCTAGCCAGCTCATCCATGGCCATGACATAGAAACACTCGCTGAAGATGGTCCTCTGCACTTTCAGGGCTTTACCGTCCCTGGTCAAACAAAAGGCACACTTCCATGGGCTGCCACTATTGGGAATGCGAGCGAAGCGTCGCAAGAATGCACCTCCTAAGAAAACAGAAAAAAAAACATTAATAAAGTTTGCTCATCACAAGTAGAACTGTGTACCAAAATCCCTATAGAGACCACACTCCTGTTTGTTTTTCTGCAGCAAATTAAAAATGTGGTATACATTTTTAAGTTCCGATGACACATTGAATAGCAAACCGGAAAAACAAAGAGGAGGATCACTCAATGTTTACCATCTTTGGCGAGTGTGGGTGGCAGGTAGCCTAGTGGTTAGAGTGTTGGGCTGGATCGAATCTGAGCTGACAAGGTAAAAAAATCTGTTGTTCTGCCCCTGAACCCACTGTTCCCCGGTAGGCAGTCATTGTAAATATGAATTTGTTCTTAACTGACTTGCCTAGTTAAATAAAAAACAAATATATCTATATTTAAAAAATATTAAAAGCAGTATGAGTTTTTTTTTTATAGGCATATAAGCTGTTGCATGCCCAGACTAGTTTCATAGGAGAAGGTTGTGTTCTAGATCCGGAAATCCTGAAACTAACATTGGAGTAAATCCGATTGGTGTTTTTTCTGTTTCATTACATCTGTGTGTCTTCTACTGGAAATGTGTGTATCTTCATGCTGTCGATAACATTGGGTGCGCTTTTTTCTGCTTTTAGTCTTCATGACACCTGTAATTTGTATTTGCTCATATCTTGTATGTAGCCTACACCATACTAAGTGGTTCAAAACAGCTATTTTCTCTGTTGCTTAACTACCGTCTGCGCTCAGGTTAAGTACCGTCTTCGCTCAGGTTGTCAAAGACTGACTCATTTTAAAATGTTTATTTAACCAGGTAGGCCAAGTTGAGAACAAGTTCTCATTTATAACTGCGACCTGGCCAAGATAAAGCAAAGCAGTGCAACACAAACAGAGTTACACAAACGTAGAGTCAATAACATAAAAAGTATATATGCAGTGTGTGCAAACGGCGTGAGGTGGTAAGGCAATAAATAGGCCATAGTAGCAAAGTGATTACAATTTAGCAATGGAATGACAGATGTGCAGATGATGATGTGCAAGTAGAAATTCTGGGGAGCAAAAAAGTTAAAAAAAAAACAATATGGGGATGAGGTAGGTAGATTGGATGGGCTATTTACAGATGGGCTGTGTACAGCTGCAGCAATCAGTTAGCTGCTCAGATAGCTGATGTTTAAAGTTAGTGAGGGAGATAAGTCTCCTACTTCAGCGATTTTTGCAATTTGTTCCAGTAATTGGTAGCAGAGAACTGGAAGGAAATGCGGCCAAAGGAGGTGTTGGCTTTGGGGATGACCAGTGAGATATACCTACTGGAGCGCATGCTACGGGTGGGTGTTGTTATCGTGACCAGTGGGATAAGGCAGAGCTTTACCTAGCAAAGACTTAGATGACCTGGAGCCAGTGGGTCTGGCAACGAATATGTAGCGAGGGCCAGCCGACGAGAGCATACAGGTCGCAGTGGTGGGTGGTAAATGGGGCTTTGGCTACAAAACGGATGCATCCAGTTTGCTGAGTAGAGTGTTGGAGGCTATTTTGTAAATGACATCGAAGTCGAGGATCGGTAGGAAATTTATGTTTGAAAAACCTAGCCTTTGCTTCTCCTGACTGACTGCATGTATTGGTTACTGACTTCCCTGAAAAGTTGCATATCGCAGGGACTACTCGATGCTAGTGCAGTGCCCCACAGGATGTTTTTGTGCTGGTCGAGGGCAGTCAGGTCTGGAGTGAACCAAGGGCTATATCTGTTCTTAGTTCTACATTTTTTGAAAGGGGCATGCTTATTGAAGATTGTGAGGAAATTACTTTTAAAGAACGACCAGGCATCCTCTACTGACGGGATGAGGGCAATATCCTTCCAGGATACCCGGGCCAAGGTCGATTAGAAAGGCCTCCTCACAAAAGTGTTTTAGGGAGCATTTGACAGTGATGAGAGGTGGTCGTTTGACCGTGGACCCATAGCGGATGCAGGCAATGAGACAGTGATCGCTGAGATCCTGATTGAAAACAGCAGAGGTGTATTTGGAGGGCAAGTTGGTCAGGATAATATCTATGAGGGTGCCCATGTTTACAGATTTACAAGTATGACAGAACTTTGCAGGTTCTCTCTGCAGTAGATTGCAACTCCTCCCCCTTTGGCAGTTCCATCTTGTCAGAAAATGTTGTAGTTTGGTATGGAAATCTGAGAATTTTTGGTGGCCTTCCTAAGCCAGGATTCAGACACTGCAAGAACATCAGAGGTTGGCGGAGTGTGCTAAAGCAGTGAGTAAAACAAATTTAGGGAGAAGGCTTCTGATGTTAACATGCATGAAACCAAGGCTTGTACGGTTACAGAAGTCAACAAATGAGAGCGCCTGGGGACACGCAGGACCTGGGTTAACCTCTTGGTGTTAGGGGGCAGTATTTTCATATTATCGAATAGATATTAGAAAAACACCTTAAGGATGGATTCTAAACAACGTTTGCCATGTTTGTCGATATTATGGAGCTAATTTGGAATATTTTTCGGCGATTTCTCAGCCAAACGTGAAGAACGGAGCTATTTCGCCTACAAAAATAATATTTTGGGAAAAAAATGAACTTTGGCTGTCTACCTGGGAGTCTCGTGAGTGAAAACATCCGAAGTTCATGCAATGTAAACGATTGAATTTGATTGCTTTTCTGATTTCCGTGACAAGGTGCTGCTAGCAAGGCATAATGCTATGCTAGACTATGATAAACTTACACAAATGCTTGTCTAGCGTTGGCTGTAAAGCATATTTTGAAAATCTGAGACGACAGGGTGATTAACAAAAGGCTAAGCTGTGTTCCAATATAGTTCACTTGTGATTTTCATAAATAGGAAGATTTTCTAGGAAGATTTATGTCCATTGCGTTATGCTAATTAGTGTCAGATGATGACAACGGTCCCGTTCACGGGATGGGGTGTCACTACAGGTTAACCTCCACATCACCCGAGGAACAGAGCAGGAGTAGGATGAGGGTACAGCTAAAGGCTATCAAAACTGGTCATCTAGTGCGACAGAGAATAAAAGGAGCAACATTTCTGGGCATGGTAGGATAGATTCAGGGCATAACGTACAGACAGGGGTATGGGTACAGTGGAGGTAAACCTAGGCATTGAGTGACGATAAGAGGTTGCATCTCTGGACGCACAAAAGAGGTATCTGAAGCATGTTGAGTGGGACTAGGGGCTCCACAGTAAACTAAAACAATGATAACTATCCTAAACAACAGTATACAAGGCATATTGACATGGAGGCATAAAGCAATCACAGGTGTTGATTGGGAGAGCTAGCTAAGACATCAACCGGTAAGACAACAGCTAATCAGCGAAGACAACAGGTAAAATGGCGATGAATGGGCAGAGAGGGTCAGTTAACTACACACAGGGCCTGAGTATGAGGCTGGGGCCGACAGAAACAAAAATAAACAAAATGGAGTACCGTGATTAATGAACAGTCCAGCAAGTATCAGCTATGTAGCCAAGTGATCATATGGTCCAGTGAACAGCAATAGATGAAACAGGGAAGCCGCTGGGTAGTTGTTAGCAAGCGGGAGACATGGTGTTCAACAAAGTTAGCAGGCCGAGGCTAGTAGAAGCATCTGCTCCGACATCTGGCAAAGGCCGGTTGAGGGCACAACGGATGGAATTACGTCAGCAGACCAGTCGTGATGGAACGGCGGGGCTCCGTGTCAACAAAGGGTCCAGGCCAGTTGGCAAAAGTGGTATTGTAGCTAATTTAATTTCGTAGTAATTTCGTTTGCTAGCCGGGAGATGCGCCTGGTGCTAGCTTCGGGACAAGGGCGTTAACCACTATAGCCACTTGGTAGCAGCTAGCTAACAGCAATGATCCGATGCAAAGGTCCAGAGCTTATGGCAAGAATCCGGTGGAGTAGTGGATTCTAATCGTGTTAGTGAAGAGTCCGGGAGGCATCAGCTGTGTAGCCAAGTGATCACTGAGCAGGCCGGGAGGTGGGCCTGGCTCAAAGCTAGCGTCGGGGCTGGGCCACTCGGTAGCAGCTAGCTAGCTGTGATAATCAGGAGTAATGGCCCAGGGCTTTTGGTAGGAATCCGGTGTTGTAGTGGAGAAAACAGTCCGATACTGGCAGGCTGGGAAGTATTATCCAGGCTAAAAGCGTCTGGTGTCTGTGCAAAAGGCCGCTAGCAGTGGCTAACAATGACTAAATAGCTAGTAGCTAAATAGCTCCTGATGGAGGTTCTGGCAATAAGGTCTAAAAATAGCAGATCAGTACCACATTGGGTGAGGCGGGTTGCCGGAAGATATATTTCATTTAAAAATGGGAAAAAGAGATTGAAAATAAATTGACATGTATACAAAAAATACTAAATGTGCATGGGAGAACAACAAACTATGTCTGCACTGCTACACCATCTTGGAATTTTTTAAACTTTGCATCAGTTAAATGAGTCAGAATACTGGCACAGCAGGTGAGGTGACCTCTTTAAAGGACCTCTTGAAACTCTGGGGGCAGTATTTCATTTTTGGATGAAAAACATTCCCGTTTTAAACAAGATATTTTATCACGAAAAGATGCTCGACTATGCATATAATTGACAGCTTTAGAAAGAAAACACTGACGTTTCCAAAACTGCAAAGATATTATCTTCATCTTCACCAAGATGAAATTTCAAACAGGAAATGTCCCAGATTTTGAAGGCGCTGTGTTCCAATGTCTCCTTATATGGCTGTGAATGCGCCAGGAATGAGCCTACACTTTCTGTCATTTCCCCAAGGTGTCTGCAGCATTGTGACGTATTTGTAGGCATATCATTGGAAGATTGACCATAAGAGACTACATTTACCAGGTGTCCGCCTGGTGTCCTCCGTCGAAATTGGTGCGCAATCTCCAGCTGCATGCATTTTTCCATGTCGTTCAGAGGAGAAACCAAACTTCCACGAATGATATATCATCAAATAGATATGTGAAAAACACCTTGAGGATTGATTCTAAACAACGTTTGCCATGTTTCTGTCGATGTTATGGAGTTAATTTGGAAAAAAGTTTGGCGTTATAATGACTGAATTTTCGGGGGGTTTTCTTAGCCAAACGTGATTAACAAAACGGAGCGATTTCTCCTACACAAATAATATTTTTTGGAAAAACTGAACATTTGCTATCTAACTGAGAGTCTCCTCATTGAAAACATCCGAAGTTCTTCAAAGGTAAATTATTTTATTTGAATGCTTTTCTTGTTTTTGTGAAAAAGTTGAATGCTGAATGCTAGGCTTAATGCTATGCTAGCTATCAATACTCTTACACAAATGCTTGTTTTGCTATGGTTGAAAAGCCTATTTTGAAAATCTGAGATGACAGTGTTGTTAACAAAAGGCTAAGCTTGAGAGCCAATATTTATTTCATTTCATTTGCGATTTTCATGAATAGTTAACGTTGCGTTTTGGTAATGAGCTTGAGGCTATAATTACGCTCCCGGATACGTGATTGCTCACCGCAACAGGTTAAAGGACTTGCATTAATGAACTAAATCACTAACAGAAAACATTTCACCATCTACCACCTTTGGAAAAAACTTGAAGCTAAATGCTTACTTGGGAAATTCCTTGCAAAGCTGACAGGACACAACAACGAAACAACCTGATAAGTGTTTGGAAATCCACTCAAATGCTTTAACAGTCTGAATAGGTATGTATTTTCACTCCCAATAACTGACAAAGATGCTGTGCAACCACCAAACCCACATACCAGATTTGGCGGCTTCCAGGATCTCAGGCTTGTTGAAGCGCTCCATTGTCCTGTATAGGCGGCAATACATCCACACCTGCAAAGATACATTGATCCAAGTGAAAATGTGAAATTATATTTTGAGCTATGTTCCCTCTAAGCTGCGCAAGTGCGAGGGCGTGCAGCCCATTACTGCCACGCAGAAGAAATATCAGCCAGCGCAGAGAAGCACAAGATTTAATTGAAGTTCACTTTCTAGAGTTTTCCCTGTTAGTTAACACTATCAAAGTTCCCCTTTATTGTTAGAAATGTGATCGTATCCATGCAATATTAGCCACTTTCAATGCAACATACTGAAACAAAACAAACTATGCAAGAGATGTTGTAGGCAGAACGCAGAGTAGGATTCTATTGCATTGACAGGCCTGACTCAGGCCCGTACTCTACACAGACCTAAGCTCCATAACCAGTCAGAGCTGCAGTAGGCCTATATGCAAATCGACCATTGTCATATGGATCTGTGCCATTCACTTTGAACTAGATTGTGTTTACAGCATGAACGGTCATGAGTTGATGCGCTTGTTTTGAGTTCAAAGCAAGAGCTACATGTAACCACGTGTGCACATTTGTTCATATCCTTTGCTAGTTAGTGAGTTATTAGCCCAGTTATAGATACCTTGTAGTCTGAAATGGGTGAGTGACTGCTTCCTACAAAAGCACAAAACATGTGCATTTCTAGCCATCTTTGAAAAGTGAGTAAATTAAAGAGCTTTTTTCTTGTCTTAAAAGGGGCAGTGTTCTATTTTGAGACAGGCTTTAATAAGCTAAGTAGCCAATAGGCAGAGGGCAGCATAATTTATCTGATTCTCTGTAATAATGGTGTGGGAATAATGATGCATTTTATTTTGAAAAGTGGTTTCTTGCATCAAACACCACAACATTTTCAGTCACCTCTTTGTCTGAAGGACAAGTGGATAGACCGGTTAATGTCAGGCCTACACTGAAGACCACACATTGACTGCAACTGTAGGCTGAATGATAGAACATCTATTTCCATGTTCAAATGTTATGGGATGTATTTTCTTCACTCTGGTAGGCCTACATTATGATCAAATAGCCACAGCAGCCTACTTGACCACTGTTTCAAAGGTAACTTAAAGCGGGTACAGCATCAGTGTTCACAGTAAATGCACGCTGGAAGTTGCACTGAATTTTCACAATGTTCAAGTTTGCGCTTAGCAGACCTGAAATTTGCTCAAGGCCAAAAAAAATGACTTTCTTTTTAAAAAGTACATTTATAGGAAAACCCACCCAATAATCAAATCAAGGTGCACTGCAACAGTCAGCAGAATATGCACATCAATGTTATTAGCAGGCCTTTGCATTGGTCTGGCTGTTTGGTGTTGAGCGGTAAGGCAATCACTGAACATTTGTGGATGAGTTTACCTGTCTCCCCTGCAACCAGACATATTTCAGCTCATCGTAGATTTTTCCATCTTTCCCTATACAAGTGAAAAATCCACTGGAAAAATACATTGTTTAACATGGTCAATTGATCTCATCTCACAGACATGGCATACATACTATCCTACAGCTAGACAAGGCTACACTTTTTAAAATGTTTTTAAAAATTCATTATGATAAAGAAAATGTTAAAATAACAAAACATTTCGACAAATATTTGTGAATGTGATCAAATGGTTTTACCCATATTGTGTGTCATGAGAGTATTTCTGCCAGAAGTCCACCACTTTGTCCAGCTCTGTGCGCATCTGCTCTCGATAACGCTGCAGCTTCTCGACAGACATCGCACCTTCCAAAAGCAAGACTGAATCGATCATGAAGCCAGATGAAAATTGGTAGGTCTTAGGTCTACACGTTTGTAGAACACTGTAATGTGAATGCCGTTATTCGGATATCCTAAATACTATTCTTGCAGGACCCGTTCAGGAAAGCAAAATTATGGTTTACGGCTATGGTGTGAATCATATTTCTGAACAAGTGACAAGTTAGACATATCAATGTACTATGTACTTTCTAATAGATACCTTACGTTGGACTCGTTTATACACTTCAGACCACTTCTGCTCTATAGAGAAGTCGATTATTTTAAAGCGCTGCGCTTAGTTACCTTTTTCCCAAACGTAGTTTTAGATTTTCACTCTTGTAACGGAGCTTCATTCGATAAATGCAGACGTATGCCGTCTTAGACGCGAACGCAACCGTAGTCAACACAGTGTACAGACAAAAAAAAAACTGGTTACTTCAAGAGGAGGACGTTTAAAGTCTTATCACATGACTGCTTGTCATGTGGGGTCATGTGCTTCCCGAGATCGGTCATGTGAGGAGCAGGGAGAATGACAAAATAAAAGCAAACCCCTTTTATTCAATGGTAGAATGTAGTAGGAGGCTAAACCAATGAACCGCTCAACCTAAAGCATACCCCTCCGCTGTTACCTATGAATAAAGACACAATTCATATAGGATCACGAAACTTAGTTATGGGCTACATTTCAATGACAATTGATTTCTAACTTCTAATACAAATAACTTATATTTCATATTTGTTATTTAGCTGTAATGTATTTCTATTGTCTACAGTGTTAACATTTAATGTCAACATACTGTATACTGTGCAATGCTTTAGAAACATCCTCAGATGCATAATTATTTTTAAATACAGTACCGTTCATAAGCATGAAAAATACAGTTAACACTTAAATGTTTTTAATATTATACATGGAAATAAAGAAACACAAAATATAGCATTATTTAGAGAAGATGTGTTAGGAATATATAGTTTTATATCCAAGCAGTTCGCTACACCTGCAATAATATCTGCTAAATATGTGTATGTGACCAATTCAATTTGACAGAATACTGTCCAGAGTCCTAACACTGAAACCATAGATCCACACCCCTTTGACTGACCCATTGAACAGGAATATAGTATTTCATTCCCCCACAGCTAGTTCAATGTGAATATTTGTCGATGTTTGTCCTTGGTTTAAAATATTTCTAAGTTCACGATATCCTTATGCCTTCAAATCGTATCAGTGATGTTGTATGAGTGTCTGACTAGTCTCTGCACACAAGCACAGTATTGTCAATGTGTGGGACTGTGGAAGTGGAAGGAAGCCATTTTGGAAAAGTTGGGAGAGAGCCAATGCTGATTCATGGCCTTTCCCAGGCATCATACAGTACGTCTAAGCGTCTATTCTGTGTCAGTCTATTCTGAGCCTGTCCACACAACTAACTCAAGAGTTTGTAGCCTTGTGGAATGCCTGGATCTTCTTCAGGTTCTGTCGGACTCTGACAAACTCCAACAGATGGGGGAAACCCTTGCTTAATAAACATGACCCAGGTGTGGGCTGTGTGAGATGGGATAGGCTACCGTAGGGTTCCCCACTCACCTCTGTGTTTTTCTGTTGACTCGTCAGAAGCACCTCCTCCAGGGGAGTCCTGGCCTAGTCTCTTTCCTCTTTCTGGGTTTGCTCCTTCTTATGCCTTTCAAGCACCTGCTGCAGCTCAAGCTTACTGCACAGGCCCTTACCCCTAGGTCCATAGACGGAGAGAGGAGGAGGGGGATAGTGGGAAGGGGGAGAGAAGGAGAGGAAGGGAGGAGAGCGTGAAAGGAGCGGTAGGGAGAGAGGGGAGATGGAGGGGAAAGGAGGAGGAGACAGGGACAAGGAGAGCATGAAGGACATAGCTAGGACATGAAGGACACGTCCTTTTCAGTCAAAACAGGTAACCTAGGAAGAACTAAGTGTACAATACATTAACATTAACATCATGTACAATACATTAACAAAAGTATGTGGACACCGCTCGTCGAACATCTCATTCCAAAATCATGGGCATTAATATGTAGTTTGTCCCCCCTTTGCCACTATAACAGTCTCCACTCTTCTGGGAAGGCTTTTCACTAGAATTTGGAACATTTCTGCAGGGACTTGCTTCCATTTAGCCACAAGAGCATTAGTGAGATCGTGCACTGATGTTGGGCGATTAGGCCTGGCTCAAAGTCGGTGTGCCAATTCATCCCAAAGGTGTTTGATTAGGTTGAGGTCATGGCTCTGTGCAGGCCAGTTAAGTTCTTCCACACCAATCTCGACAAACCATTTCTGTATGGATCTCGTTTTGTGCATGGGGCATTATCATGCTGAAACCGGAAAGGGCCTTCCCCCAACTTGTTGCCCCAAAGTTGGAAGCACAGAATAATTTAGAATGTCATTGTATTGCTGTAGAGTTAAGATTTCCATTCACTAGCACTAAGGGGTCTAGCCTGAACCATGAAAAACCACCAGGGACCATTATTCCTCCTCCACCAAACTTTACAGTTGGCACTGCATTTGGGCAGGTAGTGTTCTCCTGGCATCCGCCAAACCCATATTCGTCCGTCGGACTGCCAGATGGTGCAGCTTGTTTCATCACGCCAGAGGATGTGTTTCCACTGCACAAGTCCAATGGCGGCAAGCTTTACACCACTCCAGTTGATGCTTGGCATTGCGTATGGTGATCTTAGGCTTGTGTGCGGCTGTTCGGCCATGTCATGAAGCTCCCAACGAACAGTTATTGTGCTGACGTTGCTTCCAAAGGTAGTTTGGAACTCGGTAGCTAGTATTGCAAATGTTTGTCTATGGAGATTGCAATTTTATACACCTGTCAGCAACATGTGTGGCTGAAATAGCCAAATCCACTAATTTGAAGTTGTGTCCACACAGTTTTGGCCATGTAGTGTGGCTCTGGGTGTAATGGGTTCATTTTGGGTTGTTAAATACAGTAGTTATGGCTTGGTACATCGCGACATGCTTGACATGAGGATTCATTATTGGTGATGGAAAAACATTGGAGAGGTTTGAGGTACACTAAGAAATAGGAACACATGTTTTCATGACCAAATTATCTAAACTTTTGTTGCTTCAAATGTATAACATGACAACTAAGTCCTCCTCACATAACATATTCAAACCCAGGAATTCGATGTCTCTTACACAGTTTTCAAAAATGAGTTATTGTAATAGGCATGACTTTCTTGCCTGATTTTCAGGCAATGTATTTTCAGGCAATTCAACTTCTGCATAGTTTGCCAAACTCTTAAAATTAGGTGATCTAGGGCACTGCATCGCAGCGCTAGCTGTGCCACCAGAGACTCTGGGTTCGCGCCCAGGTTCTGTCACAGCCGGCCGTGACTGGGAGGTCCGTGGGGCGATGCACAATTGGCCTAGTGTCGTCCGGGTTAGGGAGGGTTTGGCCGGTAGGGATATCCTTGTCTCATCGCGCACCAGCGACTCCTGTGGCGGGCCGGGCGCAGTGCAAGCTAACCAAGGTCGCCAGGTGCACTGTGTTTCCTCTGACACATTGGTGCCACTGGCTTCCAGGTTGGATGCGCGCTGTGTTAAGAAGCAGTGCGGCTTGGTTGGGTTGTGTTTTGGAGGACGCATGACTTTCGACCAGATAGTATCTACTAATAATTGGATACCGTGAAAAAGGGGGTAAAATTAAAATATTAAAAAATAAATAAAAAACTCTTAAAATTAGGTTGATAACTATTTATGATACTACAACAAAAAAAACATTAGAATGGCGGCCAGATGCTCAACATGGAACTTCAGAATGCTCCTAGAACGTTGGGCCCTTGAGCTCCGAATTGGACTAGGAACACTTGTTTGGGTCTTTCCAGATGATCAGACTCTGCTTTGGAATCCTGATGTCCTGATAAAAGCAGAGTTAGTGTGTACGGTGTAAAGGGCTTATGCTTATACTCATCTTTGTGGTGCCTACTTTTTGTGGGCTAGCAGCAAGCAGTTCCTTGTGCAGCTCCTGGTGAGTCCTGGATGCCTTGATAGGGTTGGACTATGGCCCTGAGGGGTCCTTGCTTCTGTCATTGAACTCTGCTTTGACACCATTATCTGGGAAATGCATGTCTACATATATACTAAGTGTACAAAGTATTAGGAAGCTGTTCCTAATGTTTCGTACACTTAGTATATATGTAGATATTGAACCCCCTTTGGCCCTCAGAACATGGGATGCTAGCCCATGTTGACTCCAATGCTTCCCAAAGTTGTATCAAGTTGGCTGGATGTCCTTTGGATGGTGGACCATTCTTGATACACAGGGGAACCTGTTAAGTGTGAAAAACTGAGCAACGTTGCAGTTCTTGACACACTCAAACCAGTGCATCTGGCACCTACTACCATACCCATTGCAAAGGCATTTAAAACCTTTGTCTTGACCATTCACCCTCTGAATGGCACATATACACAATCCATGTCTTAATTGTTTCAAGGCTTAAAAGTACTTATTTAATCAGTCTCCTCCCCTTCTTCTACAATGATTGAAGTGGATTTACCAAATTACATCAATAAGGGATCATAGCTTTACCTGGATTCACATGGTCAGTCTGTGTCATGAAAAGAGCAGGAGCTCCAAATGTTTAGGTAGGTAGGGTATTCCTAAAGTGGAAATCTATTATTCATTCAATCTTGTGGGCAACTGCAGTACCCAAATGGATGGTTAGGAGGGAAGGAAAACAGTTGCAGTGAGATGACTCTGATGACGGAGATATGATGGCAATATTGGCATCTTACTGATTAGAAAAGAAGAAGAGCACGGAAGGGAGAGAATAATATCTGAGGTAGAAATCAATTGTTTGAGTGAGGATTTAGATACACATTTACATAATAATGTGTTACTGTAATTTAATTATGCCACTGTGCTTTCATCAATTGAAAGCCCTTAATCTATTTTATGAGAATTTGTAATATTTCTTGTTTGCATAAAATAGACGCAGACCAGTCTTTCAATAATAGGTAATATAATTTATTCTCGGAGCTCATTCTAACTTACTAACACACTCCCAGATAACTTTTGACCCCTCAACATTATCGATCACCACTGAACTGACAGTTTTAATTAATAGAAACAGTCTATACATTGAAACAAGAAAACATCTACATTTCCTAAACATCAAATATGGTCTCCTGGCGAGTGAAAGGATCCGGATTCTTCTATTACGTCCAAGCCATGTATTTTGTATTCCACTGGACAGAGCTTAGGATTGGTCCATATATCACCATGTGAAGTGTCATCGATTTCTCCAGAGTCCTGGAAATGATAACTTTCATACACGCAATCAACCACGTCCGTACAAAACTAACACAGTCACACAGGTGAAGGTAGCCCATAACACAGTAATCATAAAAATTTTCCATCTTCCAAACACTGTCAACCCAATTAGTCAGAGCAGTATCCACCCCTGAGTTAATTTCCAACTCGTGAACTAGGGTGTGTAAACCAGACAAGGCCTTGGTCACTGATCCATCCTAACTGTATATCCCGGAGTCAAATTACCTATACACTCCCACCCTCTTCAGCCAGCAAACATCCAAGACTATTCTATTCTGCCAAGTCATTCATTACATATCTAAAATAATTGGTGAAGCGCTATGTATTTTTAATAGATATAATTGATCCAATCCACATTCTCATTGAGAGTGGACCACCAAAAAAGACTTGACTCTAATCCTGCCAGGATCTAATTTATAGCTTTGATCTCATCTGCCACCCTTGGAACCACAATGTTATTAATACCAACCCAATCATCAAAAGACCCAGTCGGAGTACTTATTTTTTCCCGTTTAGTCAACACCATGTCATGGTGTTGAATGAGTGTGAAAGGCATTCTCAAATGTACCAGTACACATACCTCTGTTCAATTAGCCAGTAATACTCGGCCATCATGTCATTCTCCCACACAATCAACAGATGTGAGCCCTGGGACTCCTTATCTTACTGAAATCCCCAGATCTCAACCAGCCTGCCAAATCACTCATTGGTCGCATCAGAAGTAACATTATCTGTCCTATTGCAGTACTGATTTTGCCCCACATATTTCTCAGGAGAACTATACTGAATCAAACAATAAACAGTCTCCCGTTGCCTCTGTGAGAGGAGGAAGCTCAGATTTCAGAGGAACATGTGGATATAAATAGTGCACATCCATACAACTTATTATCTGGCTTTCCTGTTTTCATGAATAGCTTTACCATACAGGCTCTTCCCTTAGGTGAATAATTCCATTTCTGAACTATCCACACCGGCTCTTGGCTCTGGACAACTCCACAGTCAGTATCTGCTTTGTCAGGGACTCTGCTTGTATTCTGCTGACTATAGAGCAATCAGCTGCTCTAACTTTTTCTACCTGGAATGCACTAGGTTATCAACTGAAACCCTTACTTTCACTACACTCCATCTCCTTCCATGCTAGGAATGTAGATTTATGTAGCCTTCTCACTTGATGTGAGCTATAACTTGTTTCCATGAACTACACAGAGACTTGCATAGATGTCTTCCATAATAGCTACTCTTAGTCCTGAACTGCCAAGGAGTCAGAGACACCACTTGGTCTACATAGAACTCCACTGAGACATCCCTCCCTATCCTACTCTCACTTCCTGTTTATCATGATCAAGTGATCTCTTATGCTTGGTTAATACTAATTTCTCCTTGTTTAATTATGTCAATATTACCCTCTGGCCTTCTCGGGTTCATGGTGTAGGAATAAGATCTCCAACCATACAGCTTAAGATGGACAGCTCACCTATAAAGCCCCACAGAAAACACATCATTAGCAAGAGTCAGACACATTTTCACTTCTATGAACAAGAACAGTGAGGAAAGGACAGGTAAGGAATTTTTCATTTGAGAGATGGCCCCCAGAATTCTGTTAATTCCAGTTCTCCTCTCGAACTCTGTTATTGTTCGACAGTGTTCGACAATGTGTCATACCCTCCCGCAGTGTGATATGAATCCGGGTAGTTCTTTCTGCTAGCCGTCACCAGGAGTCCTTGGTATGGTCCCCCCAACAGGCCTCAGGGACTGGATTGAGTGACTTCACCAAACCGTAACCCTTTTCTCTCATATCTCTCAAATACCACTAAGCTTCTAACTGTTTGACTTTATCTAAAATCATTGATTTTAGAAAAAACATGTCTATGAGTGGCAATCTCTAAAGTCCTTACATTTCCTTAATCAATCTATCTTAATCCTAACAATAATCCTAAATCATCACAGATGTCCTATATTCCTGTTAAATTTAATACTATTCAAAAAAACTCCTAATAGTCAAACAAAGTCATAACAAATGCTAACCATATCCAAATCCTTCCTATACTAACAAGCTCTTTCCTTCAGGGACCCTCAGTATTCTATCTGACAATAACATGAATTTAATATATGTTGCATAGTGTGGAATACCTTATCTACAGTAATTTATCACCCCTAAGAACTAAAACGTATTTTTCTATGTAATTCCCGGCTTAATATATCTCCTATCCAAACCTCAATGTATCTTATCTTCCCCTATTTATTCTCAATAATAAATATTTTTTTTCTCTGTTATAATACCAAATCAATGCCCATTCAAAAACTTCACAGCTAATATTGTAAATCAGAATCCTGAAACACTTTCTCTTCAGTGATTCAAACAATAATTCTAAACCCCTAACCAAAACTCCATTATAATGAATTTACCTTAAAAACTAGTAACTCAATATGACCACATTCATTATACAAATGACTCTCCCCTGAGGCTGATCAGACCTCAAAAGATAGTCATGATAAGGTCACTAAGTCATATCACCCTTTTATAGTCAAGTTCTATACTACATTAGACATATTAAAGAACCCTTTATCCTTAAAATAAAAAAATTCACTTGTGTAATTAAAAACTCATAAAGTTCCATATGTGAGCGTGCTTCTTTAAAATACCTTTGCACCAAAACAAATAGTCCTAACAAATGTTTTATGTGTATATATTTGCAAACCTTAATGATTAATCAAAACTTCCAGGCCTTTTTCAATGTGGTCGTTTATGGCCTCATTCTCCCCGAGATTATAATCCCAGATATTTAATAAAAATGTAACGTATTTTCCCTTGGCTCCTTCAACTCACATATTTTAGATAACTTCCATCCGTCCCGGTATAAAGAATCCTTACTTAAACACACCAGAACAAATGCTTAATTAAGTTAAATCAACTCCTTGAATAACCAATCATCAGTAACCAAATAAACAAACCACTTTTATCAGCAAAAAACAAACTATACAAAAACTCACTACTATAATGCTTCAGATGACAAAATTACTCAGAGACTCACGTTTACATCTCAATAAAACAAAACATCATCTGCGTTTTCCTCAAGAAAAAACAACTTGCCCCTGTTACAGATGTCTACGTAACAGGGGAAAAGTTCAAATAACCAAATTCAACCTAGCTAGTTTCCCGAAACATATACAATTATGTTTTACTATAGAGGTTGCTTTTCAACATTAATACCCTAACATTGTTTCACATAATGGAAATTGAATGGAAATTCACTGGTGTTACATAAACAATCAAACCAGGAATCAATAACCATCAGAATCCATTATCACAATGTTTTACGATTCAGACATTCAATCTCCCTTTCTCATAGCCTAATACAGTCCAAATAAACGCCACAAATCAATGATACCCACCTAGCGAATCAGCTGCTAGTTTTTAGCATCTTTCCTGACGACTCACATTCTCCTTTTAAAAATGTATTTGGACAGTTTTATCACCTTCTGAAAAGTGACTCAAAACAATAATGCACGCATTTTCCTTCTAAAAGACACAAACAATTATCTCCGTTACCCCCAGTCACGACATCATTTCCGTGGCGACAAAAGTACCTTGCGAGTGGTCATCAACAAGCGCTCAACCTCGACTCAATTCGCAACGATTTTCAATGAATTGTAAATAATTGCTGGCTGTCTGCAGCAACTGTATTTCGGGTTCGATAAACCAAACCTAATTTATCACATCTGTTGAATCCTGAATTAGAGTTTACAACATCAATCAACATCTCTCATCTCCCAATTCGCTAAATTTATAAGAACATTTCGATGGGCACAAATCTATCGTAATTGTTTCCCGTTATTATTCAGAATTAATTTGATTTAAGTTACTGTCTCGTCTTTGATTTAGCATTTTAATTACGACTCTATTCCCAATATATTATTCCCAACAGATAATTTAGTGAACAGACATCGTCTTGCGGGCGCGGGACGTGGACCCCACTTCACCATAGTCTTGGTCCGCCTCATTGTCCGCCTCCGTGGCTTCCTAACCACGGCGACCCTTCTAAATGACCCCACTGGACGGAGGCGCAGCTCTGGACAGAGGTGCAGGGGCTCTGGACAGAGGGGCTCAGGCGCCTCTGGGCTGAGGGGCTCAGGCGCCTCTGGGCTGAGGGGCTCAGGCGCCTCTGGGCTGAGGGGCTCAGGCGCCTCTGGGCTGAGGGGCTCTGGCGCCTCTGGGCTGAGGGGCTCTGGCGCCTCTGTGCTGAGGGGCTCTGGCGCCTCTGTGCTGAGGGGCTCTGGCGCCTCTGTGCTGAGGGGCTCTGGCGCCTCTGGGCTGACTGGCGCCTCTGGGCTGACTGGCGGCACTGGCGGCTCCTGGCTGACTGGCGGCACTGGCAGCTCCTGGCTGACTGGCGGCACTGGCGGCTCCTGGCTGACTGGCGGCACTGGCGGCTCCTGGCTGACTGGCGGCACTGGCGGCTCCTGGCTGACTGGCGGCTCCTGGCTGACTGGCGGCTCCTGGCAGACTGGCGGCACTGGCGGCTGCTTGCAGACTGGCGGCACTGGCGGCTCCTTGCAGACTGGCGGCACTGGCGGCTCCTTGCAGACTGGCGGCACTGGCGGCTCCTGGCTGACTGGCGGCACTGGCGGCTCCTGGCTGACTGGCGGCACTGGCGGCTCCTGGCTGACTGGCGGCACTGGCGGCTCCTTGCAGACTGGCGGCACTGGCGGCTCCTGGCTGACTGGCGGCACTGGCGGCTCCTGGCTGACTGGCGGCACTGGCGGCTCCTGGCTGACTGGCGGCTCCTGGCTGACTGGCGGCTCCTGGCAGACTGGCGGCACTGGCGGCTGCTTGCAGACTGGCGGCACTGGCGGCTCCTTGCAGACTGGCGGCACTGGCGGCTCCTTGCAGACTGGCGGCACTGGCGGCTCCTTGCAGACTGGCGGCACTGGCGGCTCCTTGCAGACTGGCGGCACTGGCGGCTCCTTGCAGACTGGCGGCACTGGCGGCTCCTTGCAGACTGGCGGCTCCTGGCTGACTGGCGCCTCTGGCGCCTCTGGGCTGAGGGGCTCTGGCGCCTCAGGGCTGACTGGCGGCACTGGCGGCTCCTGTCTGACTGGCGGCACTGGCGGCTCCTGTCTGACTGGCGGCACTGGCGGCTGCTTGCAGACTGGCGGCTCCTTGCAGACTGGCGGCTCCTTGCAGACTGGCGGCTCCTTGCAGACTGGCGGCACTGGCGGCTCCTGGCTGACTGGCGGCACTGGCGGCTCCTGGCTGACTGGCGGCACTGGCGGTTCCTGGCGGCACTGGCGGCTCCTGGCTGACTGGCGGCACTGGCGGCTCCTGGCTGACTGGCGACACTTGCGGCTCCTGGCTGACTGGCGGCTCCTGGCTGACTGGCGGCACTGGCGGTTCCTGGCGGCACTGGCGGCTCCTGGCTGACTGGCGGCACTGGCGGCTCCTGGCTGACTGGCGACACTTGCGGCTCCTGGCTGACTGGCGGCTCCTGGCTGACTGGCAGCACTGGCGGCTCCTGGCAGACTGGCGGCACTGGCGGCTCCTGGCAGACTGGCAGCACTGGCGGCTCCTGGCAGACTGGCGGCACTGGCGGCTCCTTGCAGACTGGCGGCACTGGCGGCTCCTTGCAGACTGGCGGCACTGGCGGCTCCTGGCTGACTGGCGGCACTGGCGGCTCCTGGCTGACTGGCGGCACTGGCGGCTCCTGGCTGACTGGCGGCTCCTGGCTGACTGGCGGCTCCTGGCAGACTGGCGGCACTGGCGGCTGCTTGCAGACTGGCGGCACTGGCGGCTCCTTGCAGACTGGCGGCACTGGCGGCTCCTTGCAGACTGGCGGCACTGGCGGCTCCTTGCAGACTGGCGGCACTGGCGGCTCCTTGCAGACTGGCGGCACTGGCGGCTCCTTGCAGACTGGCGGCACTGGCGGCTCCTTGCAGACTGGCGGCTCCTGGCTGACTGGCGCCTCTGGCGCCTCTGGGCTGAGGGGCTCTGGCGCCTCAGGGCTGACTGGCGGCACTGGCGGCTCCTGTCTGACTGGCGGCACTGGCGGCTCCTGTCTGACTGGCGGCACTGGCGGCTGCTTGCAGACTGGCGGCTCCTTGCAGACTGGCGGCTCCTTGCAGACTGGCGGCTCCTGGCTGACTGGCGGCACTGGCGGCTCCTGGCTGACTGGCGGCACTGGCGGCTCCTGGCTGACTGGCGGCACTGGCGGTTCCTGGCGGCACTGGCGGCTCCTGGCTGACTGGCGGCACTGGCGGCTCCTGGCTGACTGGCGACACTTGCGGCTCCTGGCTGACTGGCGGCTCCTGGCTGACTGGCGGCACTGGCGGTTCCTGGCGGCACTGGCGGCTCCTGGCTGACTGGCGGCACTGGCGGCTCCTGGCTGACTGGCGACACTTGCGGCTCCTGGCTGACTGGCGGCTCCTGGCTGACTGGCAGCACTGGCGGCTCCTGGCAGACTGGCGGCACTGGCGGCTCCTGGCAGACTGGCAGCACTGGCGGCTCCTGGCAGACTGGCGGCACTGGCGGCTCCTTGCAGACTGGCGGCACTGGCGGCTCCTTGCAGACTGGCGGCACTGGCGGCTCCTTGCAGACTGGCGGCACCTTGCAGACTGGCGGCACTGGCGGCTCCTTGCAGACTGGCGGCACTGGCGGCTCCTTATAGACTGGCGGCACTGGCGGCTCCTTGCAGACTGGCGGCACTTGCGGCGCTGGGCAGACTGGCGGCACTGGCGGCGCTGGGCAGACGGGTGGCTCAGGCGGCGCTGGGCAGACTGACGGCACTGGCGGCGCTGGGCAGACGGGTGGCTCAGGCGGCGCTGGGCAGACTGGCGACTCTGATGGCGCTGGGCAGACGGGTAGCTCAGATGGAGCTGGGCAGACTGACGACTCTGATGGCGCTGGGCAGACGGGAAGCTCCGGCAACGCTGGAGAGGAAGGCTCTGGCAGCGCTGGACTGAGGAGCTCTGGCACCTCTGGAATGAGGGGCTCTGGCGCCTCTGGACTGAGGGGCGGGAGCTCTGGCAGTGCTGGACAGGCGGGAGACTCCGGCTGTGCTGGAGAGGAGGATTGCTCTAGCAGCGCTGGACTGGCGGGACGCACTATAGGCCTGATGCGTGGTGCCGGCACTGGTGGTACTGGGCCGAGGACACGGTGCGGGGAGCTGCCACCGGAGGGCTGATGCGTGGAGGTGGCACCGGATAGACCGGACCGTGCAGGCACACTGGAGCTCTTGAGCACCGAGCCTGCCCAACCTTACCTGGTTGAATGCTCCCGGTCGCCCTGCCAGTGCGGCGAGGTGGAATAGCCCGCTCTGGGCTATGCAGGCGAACCGGGGACACCATGTGCAAGGCTGGTGCCATGTAAGCCGGCCCAAGGAGACGCACTGGAGACCAGATGCGTAGAGCCGGCTTCATGGCACTTGGCTCGATGCCCACTCTAGCCCGGCCGATACGCGGAGCTGGTATGTACCGCACTGGGCTATGCACCCGCACTGGGGACACCGTGCGCTCCACAGCACAACACGGTGCCTGCCCGGTCTCTCTCGCCCTCCGGTAAGCACAGGAAGTTGGCTCAGGTCTCCTACCTGGCTTCACCATACTTCCTGTGTGCCCCCGCCCAAGAAAATGCTGGTGCTGGCTCTCGGGCTTCCTTGCCCGCCGTTTTCGCTTCGCCAACCTCATCCTCCTGTAACCTTCCGCGCACTGCTCCATCAAATCCCAGGCGGGCTCCGGCACTCTCCCTAGGTCGACCGCCAACCTGTCTATCGCCTCCCAAGTTGTGTAGTCCAGATTCTGCTCCCATGTCCCGAAATCCTGACATCGCTGTTGCTGTTGCCCGTTACCATGCCGTTTGGTCCTGTTATGGTGGGTGATTCTGTCACGCGGTTCTTCCTGGAAAGGAGTAAAGGCGGACCAAAACGCGCCATGGTTTGTGTTCATCTTGATATTTCATTAAAGAAAGTACTGAACACTGAATACAAAAACAATAAACAAATAACGACCGTGAAGCTAAATGAGAACTGTGATGACACAAGCAATCAACATAGACAATCACCCACAAACAAACAGTGCAACACAGGCTACCTAAGTATGATTCTCAAATCAGAGACAACTAATGACACCTGCCTCTGATTGAGAAACATACTAGGCCGAAACATACAAATCCCCAAATCATAGAAAAACAAACATAGACTGCCCACCCAACTCACGCCCTGACCATACTAAATAAATACAAAACAAAGGAAATAAAAGGTCAGAACGTGACACAATCACCAGGATGTACATTCGTTTTGGTATACAGAAAGTATGTAATGACAAAACACACCATACACAAAAGTGCCTCTTTTAGCCTAATGTAGGACTTATGACCTTTGCTCCAATACTTCCTAGTTCTAACAATTTCTTGCATCGCAAGCTTTTTTAGCATTTGCTTGATGATAACCATGATGACACAACACCACCACACAGGGTTTGCGTTCAATTATATTTCTATTCAGTCAATTCAGGTAGTAAACTGAAATTCCCATCCAACTTCTTCTCAATGCTTTTCAATGAAGGGAAAAAAGGAATTTGAATTTAAATATACTTCCTGAATCGACATGGACTTGACCCCCAACTCTGCAACAACAATCACAGATGTTCCAGAACCTGTGCACAAGTTCCTAGAACTAGTTCTGAAACCTAGAAAGAGGCTAAAGTGTTCATTCCCACCTACTTGAACTGCGCCACTGCTTCATGAAGAAGCTCTCATCTGAAAACAGTAACCATCACCTTTACCTGATATACAGTGATACTATCGAGCATGCTGTCACCTGAGAGCAGTAAACGTGCCACTCATTTACCAAGCTGTCCTTTATCTGCACATCCTCATTGTTGTCACACAAGGACACGGTTTCACTTATGTTGGGATCAAGCTTTAGTTAGAGCTGTGTAATAAAACAGAAAATGTAACATTTGGAAGGATGAAGGATATGACACGGCAGGTGTTTTTAAGTATACAAGTAGGCCACTGAAATCCACTAACAGAGAGGATATTGGCTTTTGCAGACATGATGAATAAAATGGCCAATTCAAAACATTAGTTCACAATTTCACTGGATTGGAGTATAGCAAAACTCACAGTAAGCATACACTGACAAAGGGAACAAAGTAAAAAATAATCAAATGAACCACACTTCAAATTGAAATGTTTTTTTTATTGCCACAAGAATCATAAATTTTTGTAAGAAAATGTAAAAAAAAGTTATATTATAGAGTAGCCACACATTTGATCATCAGTCTAAAAGAAGTCAATACAATACTTTCAATAAATCAAAACAGATATGATGCCTGCAAGAAAGATCACAAAAAATAATTAGAACAAATTGAACTTTGAAAACGTATGACCAATTTAAGCAAAAACTACATTTGACAATTTTTCAAACTGCAGTGTTACAATTACAGACCAAAAGAAGGGAGCTTAATTAAGGTACATTGTAACTTTACTATACAGTACCCCGAACATCACACCAGTTCACCATGCTAAATCTAAATCTCCTATTCAATAGAATGATTTCCTCGAATGTTATGAAGACAACTTTAAAATCCCTCTGACTTGACAGTGGAGTGAGAGTAGTGGAATGGTAAGTAGACAAAAATATTTGGCACAATTTCCCTGGACCCATGGGAATGACGAACAACACAACACAGAAGAAATCAAGTCATGGGAGAAAATAAAAATATAGAGGAATGACAGAAACAAGCGTGGTCACCACTGTGTGCTTTGTGCCAGGGGAGAACGACTGTTCCCTCTCATTGAAGCCACAGAGGCTCAAGGCCGACTACAGTACTGCAGGCATTGTTTACAGAAAACAAGATCCCCCGTTATAGTGAATGGAAATCTGTGGTCAATCTTCAAGTACATTTTTTACAAAAAAATCTAAGACAATCATAGTACCAATAATTGCTTCTAATACACCAGATGTATGTCCTTGCTCCTGAACATTTTAAAATCTAACACAGAATAAGTTTCTAATGGTAACCTGCAGTACCCAGGTTGGCCTTTAACTGGAGTTACTCAATGAGGGGGGCAGCCCTGAGCTAGCCTGCAATGTCACTTCCTGGTGTAGCTCAAACTGCTCATTTTATGTCTCCATGAAACGCCATCTTAACCGACTTCATTTGGCTTCAATGCACTATTGAGTCTTCACATAGGAATGTATGGTGTCACGTAATGGATGCCTTTGTCCCTTCACATAGTCATTGGTTTGTGTGCACTCAACACCCTCTCTGTTCTCTCACAATGTACCCTGGACTGGTCCAAGATCTGTTTGAAGTGTATTAGCCCACTGTCTCCCAACACTGGTTCTCGAGTACCCCAACAGTACAGTTTCGTTATATCCCTTGACAAACACACCTCATTAGTGGTTAGAGCGTTGGACTAGTAACCGGAAGGTTGCAAGTTCAAATCCCTGAGCTGACAAGGTACACATCTGTCGTTCTGCCCCTGAATAGGCAGTTAACCCACTGTTCCTAGGCAGTCATTGAAAATAAGAATTTGTTCTTAACTGACTTGCCTAGTTAAATAAAGGTAAAATAAAAAATAAATACAAATTTCAACTCATTGAGGGCTTGATGATATGTTCTTCTTCTTGAAATGCACTGTTGGTTAAGGGCTTGTAAGTAAGCATTTCACGATAAAGTCTACACTTGTTGTATTTAGCGCATGTGGCAAATAAAGTTTGATTTGATCAGTTGACAAGTTCAATCAGGTGTGCTTGACCAGGGTTACAATAAACATGTGTACTGTTGGGGGTACTGAGGATCAGGGTTGGAAACACTGTATTAGCCAACTCCTGTGATGGTAATACAACTAATACTGATCTGGGACCAGGCTCATTGCACCCCGTTCTTTCCCTCAGTCAGAACAGGGTAAAGGTACATCGAAAGAGAGGAGTGACATAGTTTGAGAATGCATCATGGAATCACATCTGTAATCTAGATTTCACAGGATAGAATTGAACACTGGACAGTGGAAGAAACATACAGGTTTCCACTATTGACAGCATCTGAAGACATTTGACACAGAATCACTGTTAACAAACTAGTCTCTGCACTGCAAAAGAAACCCTATTTTATCAGTCAGAATTACAACTGGCCATCACCAGGAAGTGGGGTACCAGTGGATATTTTTTGACAATTTACACCAGGAGACCCACTTGTGGGCAACACCCACATGCATAACATTTCACAGAATCCCTCACCATACAAAACAAAAAGCATATATATATATATATATATATACAGTGCCTTGCGAAATTATTCGGCCCCCTTGAACTTTGCAACCTTTTGCCACATTTCAGGCTTCAAACATAAAGATATAAAACTGTATTTTTTTGTGAAGAATCAACAAGTGGGACACAATCATGAAGTTGAACGACATTTATTGGATGTTTCAAACTTTTTTAACAAATCAAAAACTGAAAAATTGGGCGTGCAAAATTATTCAGCCCCTTTACTTTCAGTGCAGCAAACTCTCTCCAGAAGTTCAGTGAGGATCTCTGAATGATCCAATGTTGACCTAAATGACTAATGATGATAAATACAATCCACCTGTGTGTAATCAAGTCTCCGTATAAATGCACCTGCACTGTGATAGACTCAGAGGTCCGTTAAAAGCGCAGAGAGCATCGTGAAGAACAAGGAACACACCAGGCAGGTCCGAGATACTGTTGTGAAGAAGTTTAAAGCCGGATTTGGATACAAAAAGATTTCCCAAGCTTTAAACATCCCAAGGAGCACTGTGCAAGCGATAATATTGAAATGGAAGGAGTATCAGACCACTGCAAATCTACCAAGACCTGGCCGTCCCTCTAAACTTTCAGCTCATACAAGGAGAAGACTGATCAGAGATGCAGCCAAGAGGCCCATGATCACTCTGGATGAACTGCAGAGATCTACAGCTGAGGTGGGAGACTCTGTCCATAGGACAACAATCAGTCGTATATTGCACAAATCTGGCCTTTATGGAAGAGTGGCAAGAAGAAAGCCATTTCTTAAAGATATCCATAAAAAGTGTCGGTTAAAGTTTGTCACAAGACACCTGGGAGACACACCAAACATGTGGAAGAAGGTGCTCTGGTCAGATGAAACCAAAATGGAACTTTTTGGCAACAATGCAAAACGTTATGTTTGGCGTAAAAGCAACACAGCTGAACACACCATCCCCACTGTCAAACATGGTGGTGGCAGCATCATGGTTTGGGCCTGCTTTTCTTCAGCAGGGACAGGGAAGATGGTTAAAATTGATGGGAAGATGGATGGAGCCAAATACAGGACCATTCTGGAAGAACCTGATGGAGTCTGCAAAAGACCTGAGACTGGGACGGAGATTTGTCTTCCAACAAGACAATGATCCAAAACAAAGCAAAATCTACAATGGAATGGTTCAAAAATAAACATATCCAGGTGTTAGAATGGCCAAGTCAAAGTCCAGACCTGAATCCAATCGAGAATCTGTGGAAAGAACTGAAAACTGCTGTTCACAAATGCTCTCCATCCAACCTCACTGAGCTCGAGCTGTTTTGCAAGGAGGAATGGGAAAAGATTTCAGTCTCTCGATGTGCAAAACTGTTAGAGACATACCCCAAGCGACTTACAGCTGTAATCACAGCAAAAGGTGGCGCTACAAAGTATTAACTTAAGGGGGCTGAATAATTTTGCACGCCCAATTTTTCAGTTTTTGATTTGTTAAAAAAGTTTGAAATATCCAATAAACGTCGTTCCACTTCAAGATTGTGTCCCACTTGTTGTTGATTCTTCACAAAAAAATACAGTTTTATATCTTTATGTTTGAAGCCTGAAATGTGGCAAAAGGTCGCAAAGTTCAAGGGGGCCGAATACTTTCGCAAGGCACTGTATATATATAGGCACTGATATATATATATATATATATATATATTATCATGAACCAATATTATAATCTTTATACACAACCTCTTAGTTGTACCGTTGATACTCGTTTATTAACACTACATTGGAAGCCCGCAAAATATGAAAACATTCAAAACAACAATTTCCCTAATTTTGTTTTAGTCCCATTCAGCTCATTTTAAATGTAGATAGGTTGAGTTAAAATGAGTAACATTTTCTGGATAGTGGCTCACATGAATGGTATTACAAATATTCTACTTTCAACCCCTGTCAATAAATGTATTAATAAATTACTGGGATTTAGTCTTTACATTTAATAAAGCTACAGCTGTATTTGCATTAAACAAGGTTAAATTGAAGCATATCAAAGCTCTGTTTTAATAAACTCTTTAAAAATGCCAAATTAGTGCAAATTGCACAGCTCTGTTCAAAAACAATGATAGATAGTCATTTACTATACTTGCTTCGTGAAAAACAGATCCAAACTAACAGACATTATTCAATCACTCTAGAAGTCCAATTGAAACTTGTGGGGAGGATTAAAATTAGCACATTAGTCAGTAGTTGGACTGGTTGATACCAAGGGGCCGTTGAAGCTTAAGCCAGGGAGCCATTTTAGGGGGTTAATAAGATTGTCAGAACTTGAACTTAAGTACCCATGCAAAACACACTGCTCAAAATGACCACCACCACACATGCAAAGACATCCCTCCCCCAAAACCAAACCTTTCTCAACATCTACCCCAACAAAAATAAAAAATATAGAGCTATTTTAGGCATTGAACACTTAACCATTCTTCTACTTTAGAATGAGATTGAGTGTCTAGAAAGAACTGTGCACAGATGTATTTTCTTTCACAGCATAGGGAATGCAACTCTGGCTAGCTGTTTTTTTTTTATCTCTCCAAGCATCCAGGATACAGTGAAACTTGTTGTCTTTCAGAAAGCGCTTCCTACGGGAAATTACAATGTATAGTGCGCAATCATCACTGGTCCCAAGTAACACAATGGATTGTATAAGACCTCTTTTGAACACAAGTTCACAATTCAGATTCACCAGTAAGTAAATAAGTTAATAACGTTCAGTTAAAATGCAATCCTAGTTGTTCACAACATCATATTACTAAAAATGCATTCCTATTTTCATTCACATTCCCTTAGTCATGACCGAAAACAGAGCTAAAGTCAGCAGCAGTGGCACATAACCGTAAAGTCATGACATAAGAATTCTTATCTACAGGAGATACATTGCATCACAGGTCTATTCTCTGACACTGCACGTTTCTCCAGCATGTATCCAATCTATTGTACCACAGCAGCCAAGTCGTTCAAGATTTATGTCCAAATTGGACGTCTACCCATGTCCTTGAGGACGTCAGGAAATGCCTTAAACTGTCCACTAGGGGAAACAGTGAGCGCCATTACAATCAAGTAGGCTTGGGTTTTGCTAAAGCGTTGTGGATGGGCATAATCCCACGACTGAATCAGAAGGTTGTGTGTTTTTTTATTTGTTATTTTTTTAACCCTGTCTCAAACCTCAATCATTACGTTAACCATTTGGAATGAACGCCTAAACTTAACCTTTGAAATGTGATGTTTGGAGAGAGAAAAAAATACAGAGCAGCAGGAGCAACAAAAACACTTCGAAAGTAGCCATAGATATATTAAAACAGGTGAGGATATAAACTAGGCTTGGTGAGAAAGGAAGGTAATTCTATGCGAACAAGAACCTATTCAATACTGAAATAAAGTCCAAAAAAAGGAGGGGAGGGAAGCCTAATATAGCAGATTGAGATACGAGATATTAACTTTAAAAGTCCTAAGACACAACAGAAAATAGGTTGTTTAAACTTCTTGACGCACCCATCCCGTTAGCGGGATCATTTTCATTAACACCCGCTGAATTGCAGCACTCCAAATTCAAATTACTAAACATATTTAATCTTCATGAAATCACAAGTGCAATATAGCAAAACATTAACAAGCTTGTTGTTAATCCACCTGGCGTGGCAGATTTCAATACAACTTTTCAGCGAAAGCATAACAAGCGTTTATGTAAGAACATCTCTCTCAGTAGACAAAATATTACAAACACTTAGCAGCCAAGTAGATTGGTCACGAAAGTCAGAAAAGCAATAGATTAAATCGCTTACTTTTGATGATCTTTCGGATGTTTGCAATCACGAGACTCCCAGTTACACAATAAATGTTCATTTTGTTCCATAAAGATTATTTTAATAGGGTTGTTTGTGGGGAGGCTCCGTCATTCCAATAGTGATGGTGGTAGAGGGGTGGAACTCTTGCCTACAACTCGAGAGACTCGGGTTTGTATCCCAGCCTATAGAACGATAGACAAAAATGTGGGTTTCGGATTGTAAAACAACTATTGATATGTTTTGCCTGGAAGATTACGGTTGTTAGTGTTTGTTTACGATATAAACTGAACGTTTTAATAGCTTGTTTAGGTTAAATTGGAAGATTCATTAATTCTAAATAATAGCGAGTTGATTTTGATGGAATACGTTGTCTTGCCTAAATGGCCCGCTGGAATAAAGTATTGGGAATGGAGTCGTATTTAAAATGCTGAATCATAGAAGAGACAGTTACCTAAATCTAATGAATTCTAAATAATAACGGAGAGATAATTATGATAGAGTTGTGCCCATCTAAATGTTTTTATTCTTATGGATTGACTGACATACGTTATAAATTTAGCAAAGTACAGGGTACTTTTTTTACCCCCTTTTTCTCCCCAATTTCAAGGTATCCAATTATTAGTAGTTACTATCTTGTCTCATCGCTACAACTCCCGTACGGGCTTGGGAGAGACGAAGGTCGAAAGTCATGCATCATCCGAAACAACCCAACCAAGCCGCACTGCTTCTTAACACAGCGCACATCCAATCCGGAAGCCAGAGGAAACACCGTGCACCTGGCGACCTTGGTTAGCGTGCACTGCGCCCGCCACTGGTGCACGACAAGGATATCCCTACTGGCCTAACCCGGATAGCGCTGAGCCAATTGTGCGTCGCCCCACAGACCTCCCAGTCGCGGCCGGCTGTGACAGAGCTTGGTCGCGAACCCAGAGTCTCTGGTGGCACAGCTAGAGCTGCGATGCGCCACCTGGGAGGCCGTACATGGTACTTTTCAATTTTGGAGTATAGAAACTTGGAAAGTTTGGTTTTACTCTTACGATAGAATTAAAGCAATACTCAGTTTGAGTAGGGGGTATATTTTTGCCTAGAGGCAGAAATAAGAGAGTTGGTTGCAGTGTTGCCAACTCATTTTCAGGGTAAATTGCTGGAGGCAGGTTGATTTGTTGCTAAATGACGTTGTGATATCATTGTGTGATAACGTGAAGCTGCGTCATTACGTAGAATACACAATAACGTTACTCAAATCGATTTGAAATTGTTCAGGTACAGACTCCCACTCTTTTCTATACTTCTGGCTGTACAATTTTGATTGAGAGATGTTGTATGTTCTGTTCAAGATCAAACATTTGTGACCAACTATATTCATTGGGTTTGGCTCGTCGAACCCATACTACTGCTGCTGCAGTCAGCCAACAATGATTTGCAATTCGCTGAAATTGCTGCTGCCTGGGCAAGGGCTGAGCGCCTGGTGCTGACGTCACGTACAAGGCACTTTTGCAACTAGGCAATGATGTTGTGACTGAGGTTGTGACAGAGAAAATTGTTTGTGTCATTTAGAGGGAAAATGCGTGCATTACAGCTTTGACTCACGTTTCAAAAGTTGCTAAAAGTCCCAAATACATTTTTAAAAGTAGCTGAATTTGTCAGGGTAGTCGGAAAAGATGCTATCAAGCATTTTGGGAGACTATTTGGAGGAAATTTAAAACGAATGATTTGAGGGAGTACAATGGAATTATCATTATTATTAGGTTTTGTTTGTTTGAGGAGATTTCCAAGTTTCCCAGAGACACGATATCTTAAAGGGGTAAACACATATGGAATATTAGAAGGTTTATTTTCTGAGTTTTAATTAAACATGTGAATTCTGATAAAGGGAATGTTCTGGGAACCTGGGATACAACATGTAGAAAATGTTTGATGGTTTTGCTTTAATTTGTCTAATATAGTTTGGAACACGACTATAAAAGGGTGGTATAACCTTTGACCTCTATCATGGCTTTCCTTTGTGGTCTGATCAGCCTCATGGGAGGGCCATTTGTATAATGAATTTGAGGTTATTTGTGATACTGATTTTAAGGTAAATTAAACAATGTCTAAATCATGTTTGATGAACGCTGTAAGAATTTTTTTGCAGTACTGTTTAAACTAGATGATATGAACACTGGACAATTTTCAGCAGTTTGCAACCATGAAATACAGAAATAAACACTTTTCCATAAACAAAGGTCTAAATCATGTTTGATGCACTCTGGATGTAAAGAAAATGTTCTGTTATTTGAGATGATAGGAACACTGAATATTTTTCAGCAAGTTGCAACATTGAAATACGGAAATGAACACTTTTCCATAAACAAAGGTCGAAATCATATTTGATGCACTCTGGATGTACAATATTTGCTGTGCTGTTTATTTGAGATGATATGAACACTGTGGACAATTTTCAGCAAGTTGCAACATACAGAAATAGACACTTTTCCATAAACAAAGGTCTAAATCATGTTTGATGCACTCTGGATGTAAAAAAAATAGTTCTGTTTATTCGAGATGATAGGAACACTGGACAATTTTCAGCCGTTTGCAAACATGAAATACAGAAAAAAACACTTTTCCATAAACAAAGGTCTAAATCATGTTTGATGCACTCTTGGATGTACAAGTTCTGCTGTGCTATTTATTTGAGATGATATGAACACCGTGGACAATTTTCAGCAAGTTGCAACATTGAAATACAGAAATAAACACTTTTCCATAAACAAAGGTCGAAATCATATTTGATGCACTCTGGATGTACAATTCTTGCTGTGCTGTTTATATGAAGACTGTGGACAATTTTCAGCAAGTTGCAACATCCAGAAATATACACTTTTCCATAAAAAATGTAAATCTTGTTTGATGCACTCTAGATGTAGAATTTTTGCTGTGCTGATTATTTGAGATGATATGAACACTGTGGACAATTTTCAGCAAGTTGCAAACATTGAAATCCAGAAATAAACACTTTTCCATAAATAAGGTCTAAATCATGTTTGATGCACTAAGTAAACATTTTTGCAGTACTGTTTAAACTAGATGATAGGAACACTGTGGACAATTTTCAGCAAGTTGCAAACATTGAAATCCAGAAATAAACACTTTTCCATAAACAAGCTCTAAATCATGTTTGATGCACTGTGACAAACCTCTTCAAGGTTAGGAGCGTTTGTCACAAATTAAGTGGTAAACTGTCACCAAATCACCCAAGAATGAGAGTTCTTTCAAACAGGACAGTACCTGTGTGTTTGTTTCTCCATCCTGGTCCACCCAGGCCATAGGCGAGGTCAAGGATAGCATGGTTTGGTACACGAGTCGGGTTCTCGGTAGGTCCAGGTCCAAACGCCAACAGGTAAGTCCAAAACAATACAGCTCATACACGGTAAATCCAGCCAATCTCTATTGTCTCTTTCTCTATTGTTCATAGATCCTTCCAGCACTCTCTCTTCCTGGTTTTTCTTGACCCTTTATCTGTGGGTCGGCTCCACCTTCTGGAGGGTTCCCCTTGCTTCTGGGACTTGTAGTTTTGGCGGTCGGTCATCACCAGCACTGGATTACAGCAGAGAGCCTCCTGTAATGTCCTAAATGCTTTGGTGGCCCTTTCATCCAATTTGACCATGTTTGGCACTCTGGCTCTAGTCATGTCGGTAAGTGGGGCGGCCACTGTGGCATAACTTGGGATGAACTTCCGGTAGTAACCGGTCAGCCCTAGGAAGGCTCGAACCTGCTTCTTATTTACTGGTTTCGGCCATTCTCTAATTGCCTTCACCTTCTTACATTGGGGTTTGATTAACCCTCTTCCCACAGTGTATCCCAGATACTCTGTTTCCTCTAACCCCACATAACACTTGGCAGGGTTTGCCGTGAGCCCTGACTTTCTAAGGGCGTCTAACACTGCCTGTAAGTGGGATTCCCAATATGGGCTGTAGATCCCCACGTCATCTAAATAAGCTGCGGCGTATGCTTTGTGCGGTTTTAGGACTTTGTCCATGAGCCGTTGAAAGGTAAGCCGAATGGTATGACGGTGTATTGAAACAAACCTTCAGGTGTTGCGAAGGCTGGGGCCCTGGGGGTCAGAGGAATTTGCCAGTACCCTTTTGTTAGATCAAGGGTCGTAATGTACCGAGCATTACCAATTTTCTCCAGTAGTTCATCTACTCGGGGCATGGGGTAGGCATCAAACTTGGAGATTTCATTTACCTTCCGAAATTAGTCAAAGACCCTGCCAGGTCTGCTGGTTCTAGATCGTCGTCCTCTGGATTCAGATCGACCCCAGCCCCACTAGTACCGGGCTGTTCGTTATCAGCGAGGTTTGCCACTTCATCCTCCTTCTGCCCTACTAGCACCTGTGATGTTGTCCCCTGGGAGATCTCTTTTCTTGGCTTAGGTTGAAGGCCCCATGCTTCTTCCTGCTTGGTCAGGGTTGTTGGCTTCTCAAATATGCCATTCTTGTGGCCTAACTTCGCAAAGTTAGGAAAGTATCTACCCAATATTACATCATATGGCATCTTTGGGACCACGCCGACCTCATAATCCAGCAGACCGTCCTCTGTTTGTATGCTCACTAAGGCCGTGGGGTACAGACGGGTATCCCAATGAATGCATGTAACACTGATATCCTGTCTTGTATCCAGTTTATGATTCGGCACTAGGCTTGCAACGACCAGGGTTAGCATACTGCCTGAATCCAGCAGTGCTTCAACCTCTTTCCCTTCAACCTGCACATATGTTTGTTTATTGATCTTTCAAGTACAGTGGTTACAACAGGACATGCATACCGTATATCATCTTCATTTTCACCGAGGTTACATTGCATTGGCTCTTCTTTAATAGGGCAGTAGGCTGCAATATGTCCCGGTTGATTACAATTATAGCAGATAATAGGGGTTCGGGGGAAAGACCCCCTCGACACCCAGTCCCGGTTTCCGTTTTTTCCCCTTAGTGTCTCGGCCTGATTCTGATTCTTTCCTCATCGCCCCACGCTGCTCTCTTCCCCCTCCATATGTTGGGACAGCCTTACCCTGTCCGCTGGTTCGCCCAGGCCTGGGGAACGGGAATCTTTCCTCCTGTGCCTGCTCAGCTGTTCCTGCCGTACAATACCGTTCAACCAGGCCCACGAGATGGTCGGCGGAAAGTACCTCGTTCTGGCCAACCCATCGTCTCACTTCTTGGGGTAGACCTCGCTGAAACTGGTTGAGTACGATGGTCTCGACGGATGACCGGGTCTCTGGTCGCAACCATTTCCGTGCCAGGTGAATCAAGTCGAACATCTGTGTTCGTGGGGGTTGTCCCGGGCGGTAGGACCACTAGTGGAAGCGGTGTGCCCTCACGGTATCGGTCACTCCCAGTCTAGTCAGGATCTCCCCCTTTAGTTTATCGTAATCCTGCGCATCTTTCAACTCCAGGTCGAAATACGCTTTTTGAGCGTCCCCTGCCAGGTATGGTGCCAGAAGTCCTGCCCATTCTTCTTTCGGCCACTTCCCCCTCTCTGCAGTCCTTTCGAAGGTGGTAAGGTATACTTCCACATCATCCTGTGCTGTCATTTTTTTGAAGAAAATGATTGGCCCGCCTCTGGGTATTTGCAGCTGGTAATTGAGCCCCAATTTGGTCCGCTAGCCCCTTTAGGCCTTCTCTTAACTCCCGGGCGTTTCTCTCTTGCTCTTCTCTGAGCAGCTGGTTGGTGCGGTGCTGGACCAGTAACGTATCCTGATACATTCGCATTGCATCCTGATGAGCTATTTGTTGAGCTCTAGTTGCCTCTTGTTGGGCGGCCACCGCTTGTAACAGGGCCTGTATGGCTCCCTCCATACTAATTTTCCTGAGAAACTGTCCTAACCAAACAAAGCCACAAAAAAAACCTGACTCCCCTTTGGAGTGCTAACTGAACATTTTTATTTTTCTTCTACCTAACCAGTGGTATGGTTAGTCCATGCCCGCATTCTCCACCACGTGTGACAAACTTCTTCAAGGTTAGGAGCGTTTGTCACAAATTAAGTGGTAAACTGTCACCAAATCACCCAAGAATGAGAGTTATTTCGAATAGGACAGTACCTGTGTGTTTGTTTCTCCGTCCTGGTCCACCCAGGCCGTAGGCGAGGTCAAGGATAGCAGGGTTTGGTACACTAATCGGGTTCTTGGTAGGTCCAGGTCCAAACGCCAACAGGTAAGTCCAAAACAATCCAGCTCATACACGGTAAATCCAGCCAATCTCTATTGTCTCTTTCTCTATTGTTCATAGATCCTTCCAGCACTCTCTCTTCCTGGTTTTTCTTGACCCTTTATCTGTGGGTCGGCTCCACCTTCTGAGGGTTCCCATTGCTTCTGGGACTTGTAGTTTTGGCGGTCGGCCATTTTGTGGTCTCTAGTTCTGACAGAGGTGGCCATTTTAGTGATCGGGCAGAGCCCGATTATTAGTTCTGCTCTCACATATCTGCCATTTATCACTCGAGCCCCTTCTTTGCCACAGCACTCTGGATGTCCAATTTTTGCTGTGCTGTCTATTTGAGATTAAATGAACATTGTGGACAGTTTTCAACAAGTTGCAACATTGAAATACAGAAAAAACTGTTTTTCCATAAACAAGCTCTAAATCATGTTTGATGCACTCTGGATGTCCAATTTTTGATGTGCTGTCTATTTGAGATGTAAAGGTGTGAAGTGGGATAGATGGCCTGCAGTCCTATCCCAAATGGACAACTAATCCCTATGTACTTGTGGAGAGCTGAGAGGATGTACTAATCAGAATACTATTATGTTACTGTATATGTATGAATTTTCTTTCTTAATCCTAATACTGAATATAATGTGTGTAAATATAATCAAGAATTAGAACAATGACTGTCTGTTCCTTGGTAGAAATGAATTAACTATATCTTCAGACTGGCTAGAATGCTTATCTACACAAGAAGACCTTGGCTCGGTCATAAATTATATTAAATTGGTAGGGAGACGATGTGGGAAGGCTTGAGATACTGCCTTTGTACCAGGGTGGGAGAAGAGACTAATGACGTCATTTTCAGTTTATAACCTGTGGTAAACTGTATCGAGTTCAGTACTCTCGTGAATAAACTCTGCTGTTTGACTTTAAGACTGGGCTCTGTCCATTATTATAAAATAAGGGTCTTACAAATCCTTATGAATTGTGACAGTGTTTAATTTTAATTGGGTATTAAAACAGAGCAATTTAATTCCTGCAGCAGGTATTTAACGCAATCGTGTTTTGATTTATTTTTAGGGTTTAACAAGGCAGCTCACCTGTGACCTGTGGCTTGACATTAGATGCGGCAACTTCAATTACCCTGCAGACGATATTTTTGTTCTTCCCGCCAATACAATCCACTGACAACGACCGACGAGTTCTGCGTTCCGAGATTATTTTTGTTATTTGCCTGTTTGGGGCCCGCCTGTGAAATTGCGCGATTCTTGCAATTCTCTTTCAGCCTCTCATCAACTAGCTGTTTTTGCAGAATATTAAAAATACGATAGTTATTCACTACTCATATTAACTAGGTGTCATTTACGTTACCTTAAGTCATTTATTTTTCAACTGGATTTTACAAAGGTGCATGACATGCAGGCGCTAAAAAGTTGTCAGGAGGGGGTTTCAAACCATGCCTATAGGGGAGTCTGCGACCTGAATGACTTAATGGTTATTTTCAATGCAATCAAGTTTTTTCTTTTTCTTTTAGGGTTTAACAAGGTTTCTCACCTGTTACCTGTGGCTTGACTTTAGATGTGGCCAGTTCGATTACCCTGCAGACTATAAGAGTGTCTTCAGAATATGGCCAATTTGACATGAATTTAAAAATGCCTCAGATAGGACCAAAAAAGTGTCTGGAGCTTCCCGTCAGGGTCAGAGTGACAACAGGTTTCCACATGTCAAAATGGGGGAAATCTTAGCAAATGGCTTCATGGTTATTCATGAGAATCGTGTTGTTGTATTGTTGAGTGTATCATGGGATCTCACCTGAAATCTGTGGCTTGACTACAAACCTGTAACCTATGCTACTGTGGCCTATAGAGCTAGAAGGCTGGATAACCAGGTGTGTAAAGGTGTGAAGTGGGACAGATGGCCTGCAGTCCTATCCCAAATGGACAACTAATCCCTATGTACTTGCGGAGATCTGAGAGGATGCGATTGGTATAAGAAACACGGCTAAACTTCAACCTCCGGAGGGGTCAAAAAAATGCATTTTCGTTGTCGGCAAGATTTGAACCTGCGCAGGAAGATCCTAATGGATTTCTAGTACATCGCCTTAACCACTCGGCCACGACAACGTTGACAGAAGAAAACAGGCTTGTTAGGAGTGAATGGGCCAACAGGCATAGCCTACAGAAAGTGAAATTTAACAACTGAAAGATAATGCAGTAACTCATTATAATGCAATAACACAAAATGTTCCCCTCATTCATTTGTTATTAAGTCCAGCTGTTTTCTTATTTAACCTTGATCTTTGCTCAGCTCCAGAAGGTCTGCATTTGAGAGTGTTTATTATGAATTGTTATTTCACTGTGTGAAGTTGTTATTTCATCATTCTTATTATTACTGCTGAGCAGCATGGCTCCTGAGAGGCACTAAAGAACTGTCAGAAGTGGGATTTGAACCCACGCCTCCATGGGAGACTGCGACCTGAGCGCAGCGCCTTAGACCGCTCGGCCATCCTGACCACAGCACAGTAACTGGGTATCGGGTTAAAGTGTATGCGGTAAAAGTAGAAATATGAACAACGCTCTAAAATCACCACAGAGACCAGAACAACTATGCACGATACTGACTTGCACTTTCAATAGTCATTTGTTTTTATAAATTAAAAAGTCCAGTCATTGATTTAACCTCAATATGGCCTTCAATGGGAAAGAGTAGTAAATCGCCATTGAATGAGCGCTAAACTGGCATCAGAATATGGCCATTCTGATATAAATGATAAAATTCCTCAGATAAGACTGAAAAAGTGTCTGGAAATATCAGCAACCATCAGGGTAAGAGTGACAACAGGTCCACATGGGGGAAATCCTTACAAATGGCTTAATGGGTCATTTCAACGCAATCGTGTTATTATTTATTTTTAGGGTTTAACAAGGCAGCTCACCTGTAACTTCAAATCAAATCAAATCAAATGTTATTTGTCACATACACATGGTTAGCAGATGTTAATGCGAGTGTAGCGAAATGCTTGTGCTTCTAGTTCCGACAATGCAGTAATAACCAACAAGTAATCTAACTAACAATTCCAAAACTACTGTCTTGTACACAGTGTAAGGGGATAAAGAATATGTACATAAGGATATATGAATGAGTGATGGTACAGAGCAGCATAGACAAGATACAGTAGATGGTTTTGAGTACAGTATATACATATGAGATGAGTATGTAAACAAAGTGGCATAGTTAATTAAAGTGGCTAGTGATACATGTATTACATAAGGATACAGTCGATGATATAGAGTACAGTATATACGTATGCATATGAGATGAATAATGTAGGGTAAGTAACATTATATAAGGTAGCATTGTTTAAAGTGGCTAGTGATATATTTACATCATTTCCCATCAATTCCCATTATTAAAGTGGCTGGAGTTGAGTCAGTGTCAGTGTGTTGGCAGCAGCCACTCAATGTTAGTGGTGGCTGTTTAACAGTCTGATGGCCTTGAGATAGAAGCTGTTTTTCAGTCTCTAAGGTCCCAGCTTTGATGCACCTGTACTGACCTCGCCTTCTGGATGATAGCGGGGTGAACAGGCAGTGGCTCGGGTGGTTGATGTCTTTGATGATCTTTATGGCCTTCCTGTGACATCGGGTGGTGTAGGTGTCCTGGAGGGCAGGTAGTTTGCCCCCGGTGATGCGTTGTGCAGACCTCACTACCCTCTGGAGAGCCTTACGGTTGAGGGCGGAGCAGTTGCCGTACCAGGCGGTGATACAGCCCGCCAGGATGCTCTCGATTGTGCATCTGTAGAAGTTTGTGAGTGCTTTTGGTGACAAGCCGGATTTCTTCAGCCTCCTGAGGTTGAAGAGGCGCTGCTGCGCCTTCTTCACAATGCTGTCTGTGTGAGTGGACCAATTCAGTTTGTCTGTGATGTGTATGCCGAGGAACTTAAAACTTGCTACCCTCTCCACTACTGTTCCATCGATGTGGATAGGGGGGTGTTCCCTCTGCTGTTTCCTGAAGTCCACAATCATCTCCTTAGTTTTGTTGACGTTGAGTGTGAGGTTATTTTCCTGACACCACACTCCGAGGGCCCTCACCTCCTCCCTGTAGGCCGTCTCGTCGTTGTTGGTAATCAAGCCTACCACTGTTGTGTCGTCCGCAAACTTGATGATTGAGTTGGAGGCGTGCGTGGCCACGCAGTCGTGGGTGAACAGGGAGTACAGGAGAGGGCTCAGAACGCACCCTTGTGGGGCCCCAGTGTTGAGGATCAGCGGGGAGGAGATGTTGTTGCCTACCCTCACCACCTGGGGGCGGCCCGTCAGGAAGTCCAGTACCCAGTTGCACAGGGCGGGGTCGAGACCCAGGGTCTCGAGCTTGATGACGAGCTTGGAGGGTACTATGGTGTTGAATGCCGAGCTGTAGTCAATGAACAGCATTCTCACATAGGTACAGTGCCTTGCGAAAGTATTCGGCCCCCTTGAACTTTGCGACCTATTGCCACATTTCAGGCTTCAAACATAAAGATATAAAACTGTATTTTTTTGTGACGAATCAACAACAAGTGGGACACAATCATGAAGTGGAACGACATTTATTGGATATTTCAAACTGTTTTAACAAATCAAAAACTGAAAAATTGGGCGTGCAAAATTATTCAGCCCCTTTACTTTCAGTGCAGCAAACTCTCTCCAGAAGTTCAGTGAGGATCTCTGAATGATCCAATGTTGACCTAAATGACTAATGATGATAAATACAATCCACCTGTGTGTAATCAAGTCTCCGTATAAATGCACCTGCACTGTGATAGTCTCAGAGGTCCGTTAAAAGCGCAGAGAGCATCATGAAGAACAAGGAACACACCAGGCAGGTCCGAGATACTGTTGTGAAGAAGTTTAAAGCCGGATTTGGATACAAAAAGATTTCCCAAGCTTTAAACATCCCAAGGAGCACTGTTCAAGCAATAATATTGAAATGGAAGGAGTATCAGACCACTGCAAATCTACCAAGACCTGGCCGTCCCTCTAAACTTTCAGCTCATACAAGGAGAAGACTGATCAGAGATGCAGCCAAGAGGCCCATGATCACTCTGGATGAACTGCAGAGATCTACAGCTGAGGTGGGAGACTCTGTCCATAGGACAACAATCAGTCGTATATTGCACAAATCTGGCCTTTATGGAAGAGTGGCAAGAAGAAAGCCATTTCTTAAAGATATCCATAAAAAGTGTCGTTTAAAGTTTGCCACAAGCCACCTGGGAGACACACCAAACATTTTTTATTTATTTATTTATTTATTTTACCTTTATTTAACCAGGTAGGCAAGTTGAGAACAAGTTCTCATTTACAATTGCGACCTGGCCAAGATAAAGCAAAGCAGTTCGACAGATACAACAACACAGAGTTAGACATGGAGTAAAACAAACATACAGTCAATAATAAAGTATAAACAAGTCTATATACAATGTGAGCAAATGAGGTGAGAAGGGAGGTAAAGGCAAAAAAGGCCTTGGTGGCAAGGTAAATACAATATAGCAAGTAAAACACTGGAATGGTAGTTTTGCAATGGAAGAATGTGCAAAGTAGAAATAAAAATAATGGGGTGCAAAGGAGCAAAATAAATTAATTAATTAAATACAGTTGGGAAAGAGGTAGTTGATAGGGCTAAATTATAGGTGGGCTATGTACAGGTGCAGTAATCTGTGAGCTGCTCTGACAGTTGGTGCTTAAAGCTAGTGAGGGAGATAAGTGTTTCCAGTTTCAGAGATTTTTGTAGTTCGTTCCAGTCATTGGCAGCAGAGAACTGGAAAGAGAGGCGGCCAAAGAAAGAATTGGTTTTGGGGGTGACTAGAGAGATATACCTGCTGGAGCGTGTGCTACAGGTGGGAGATGCTATGGTGACCAGCGAGCTGAGATAAGGGGGGACTTTACCTAGCAGGGTCTTGTAGATGACATGGAGCCAGTGGGTTTGGCGACGAGTATGAAGCGAGGGCCAGCCAACGAGAGCGTACAGGTCGCAATGGTGGGTATTATATGGGGCTTTGGTGACAAAACGGATTGCACTGTGATAGACTGCATCCAATTTGTTGAGTAGGGTATTGGAGGCTATTTTGTAAATTACATCGCCAAAGTCGAGGATTGGTAGGATGGTCAGTTTTACAAGGGTATGTTTGGCAGCATGAGTGAAGGATGCTTTGTTGCGAAATAGGAAGCCAATTCTAGATTTAACTTTGGATTGGAGATGTTTGATATGGGTCTGGAAGGAGAGTTTACAGTCTAACCAGACACCTAAGTATTTGTAGTTGTCCACGTATTCTAAGTCAGAGCCGTCCAGAGTAGTGATGTTGGACAGGCGGGTAGGTGCAGGTAGCGATCGGTTGAAGAGCATGCATTTAGTTTTACTTGTATTTAAGAGCAATTGGAGGCCACGGAAGGAGAGTTGTATGGCATTGAAGCTTGCCTGGAGGGTTGTTAACACAGTGTCCAAAGAAGGGCCGGAAGTATACAGAATGGTGTCGTCTGCGTAGAGGTGGATCAGAGACTCACCAGCAGCAAGAGCGACCTCATTGATGTATACAGAGAAGAGTCGGTCCAAGAATTGAACCCTGTGGCACCCCCATAGAGACTGCCAGAGGTCCGGACAACAGACCCTCCGATTTGACACACTGAACTCTATCAGAGAAGTAGTTGGTGAACCAGGCGAGGCAATCATTTGAGAAACCAAGGCTGTTGAGTCTGCCGATGAGGATGTGGTGATTGACAGAGTCGAAAGCCTTGGCCAGATCAATGAATACGGCTGCACAGTAATGTTTCTTATCGATGGCGGTTAAGATATCGTTTAGGACCTTGAGCGTGGCTGAGGTGCACCCATGACCAGCTCTGAAACCAGATTGCATAGCAGAGAAGGTATGGTGAGATTCAAAATGGTCGGTAATCTGTTTGTTGACTTGGCTTTCGAAGACCTTAGAAAGGCATGGTAGGATAGATATAGGTCTGTAGCAGCAAACATGTGGAAGAAGGTGCTCTGGTCAGATGAAACCAAAATTGAACTTTTTGGCAACAATGCAAAACGTTATGTTTGGCGTAAAAGCAACACAGCTGAACACACCATCCCCACTGTCAAACATGGTGGTGGCAGCATCATGGTTTGGGCCTGCTTTTCTTCAGCAGGGACAGGGAAGATGGTTAAAATTGATGGGGAGATGGATGGAGCCAAATACAGGACCATTCTGGAAGAAAACCTGATGGAGTCTGCAAAAGACCCGAGACTGGGACGGAGATTTGTCTTCCAACAAGACAATGATCCAAAACATAAAGCAAAATCTACAATGGAATGGTTCAAAAATAAACATTTCCAGGTGTTAGAATGGCCAAGTCAAAGTCCAGACCTGAATCCAATCGAGAATCTGTGGAAAGAACTGAAAACTGCTGTTCACAAATGCTCTCCATCCAACCTCACTGAGCTCGAGCTGTTTTGCAAGGAGGAATGGGAAAAGATTTCAGTCTCTCGATGTGCAAAACTGATAGACATACCCCAAGCGACTTACAGCTGTAATCGCAGCAAAAGGTGGCGCTACAAAGTATTAACTTAAGGGGGCTGAATAATTTTGCACGCCCAATTTTTCAGTTTTTGATTTGTTAAAAAAGTTTGAAATATCCAATAAATGTCGTTCCACTTCATGATTGTGTCCCACTTGTTGTTGATTCTTCACAAAAAAATACAGTTTTATATCTTTATGTTTGAAGCCTGAAATGTGGCAAAAGGTCGCAAAGTTCAAGGGGGCCGAATACTTTCGCAAGGCACTGTATTCCTCTTGTCCAGATGGGTTAGGGCAGTGTGCAGTGTGGTTGAGATTGCATCGTCTGTGGACCTATTTGGGCGGTAAGCAAATTGGAGTGGGTCTAGGGTGTCAGGTAGGGTGGAGGTGATATGGTCCTTGACTAGTCTCTCAAAGCACTTCATGATGACGGATGTGAGTGCTACGGGGCGGTAGTCGTTTAGCTCAGTTACCTTAGCTTTCTTGGGAACAGGAACAATGGTGGCCCTCTTGAAGCATGTGGGAACAGCAGACTGGTATAGGGATTGATTGAATATGTCCGTAAACACACCGACCAGCTGGTCTGCGCATGCTCTGAAGGCGCGGCTGGGGATGCCGTCTGGGCCTGCAGCCTTGCGAGGGTTAACACGTTTAAATGTCTTACTCACCTCGGCTGCAGTGAAGGAGAGACCGCATGTTTTCGTTGCAGGCCGTGTCAGTGGCACTGTATTGTCCTCAAAGCGGGCAAAAAAGTTATTTAGTCTGCCTGGGAGCAGGACATCCTGGTCCGTGACTGGGCTGGATTTCTTCCTGTAGTCCGTGATTGACTGTAGACCCTGCCACATGCCTCTTGTGTCTGAGCCGTTGAATTGAGATTCTACTTTGTCTCTGTACTGACGCTTAGCTTGTTTGATAGCCTTGCGGAGGGAATAGCTGCGCTGTTTGTATTCGGTCATGTTACCAGACACCTTGCCCTGATTAAAAGCAGTGGTTCGCGCTTTCAGTTTCACGCGAATGCTGCCATCAATCCACGGTTTCTGGTTAGGGAATGTTTTAATCGTTGCTATTGGGACGCTATTCAACGCACGTTCTAATGAACTCGCACACCGAATCAGCGTATTCGTCAATGTTGTTGTCTGACGCAATACGAAACATGTCCCAGTCCACATGATGGAAGCAGTCTTGGAGTGTGGAGTCAGCTTGGTCGGACCAGCGTTGGACAGACCTCAGTGTGGGAGCCTCTTGTTTTAGTTTCTGTCTGTAGGCAGGGATCAACAAAATGGAGTCGTGGTCAGCTTTTCCGAAAGGGGGGCGGGGCAGGGCCTTATATGCGTCGCGGAAGTTAGAGTAACAATGATCCAAGGTCTTTCCACCCCTGGTTGCGCAATCGATATGCTGATAAAATTTAGGGAGTCTTGTTTTCAGATTAGCCTTGTTAAAATCCCCAGCTACAATGAATGCAGCCTCCGGATAAATGGTTTCCAGTTTGCAAAGAGTCAAATAAAGTTCATTCAGAGCCATCGATGTGTCTGCTTGGGGGGGGATATATACGGCTGTGATTATAATCGAAGAGAGTTCTCTTGGTAGATAATGCGGTCTACATTTGATTGTGAGGAATTCTAAATCAGGTGAACAGAAGGATTTGAGTTCCTGTATGTTTCTTTCATCACACCATGTCACGTTAGCCATAAGGCATACGCCTCCGCCCCTCTTCTTACCAGAAAGATGTTTGTTTCTGTCTGCGCGATGCGTGGAGAAACCCGTTGGCTGCACCGCCTCGGATAGAGTCTCTCCAGTGAGCCACGTTTCCGTGAAGCAAAAAACGTTACAGTCTCTGATGTCCCTCTGGAATGCTACCCTTGCTTGGATTTCATCAACCTTGTTGTCAAGTGACTGGACATTGGCAAGAAGAATTCTAGGGAGTGGTGCACGGTGTGCCCGTCTCCGGAGTCTGACCAGAAGACCGCCTCGTTTCCCTCTTTTTCGGAGTCGTTTTTTTGGGTCGCTGCATGGGATCCGCTCCGTTGTCCTGTTTGTAAGGCAGAACACAGGATCCGCGTCACGAAAAACATATTCTTGGTCGTACTGATGGTGAGTTGACGCTGATCTTATATTCAGTAGTTCTTCTCGACTGTATGTAATGAAACCTAAGATGACCTGGGGTACTAATGTAAGAAATAACACGTAAAAAAACAAAAAACTGCATACTTTCATAGGAACGCGAAGCGAGGCGGCCATCTCTGTCGGCGCCGGAAGTAATTGACATTAGATGCGGCGACTTCGATTACCCTGCAGACGATATTTTTGTTCTTCCCGCCAATACAATCCACTGACAACGACCGACGAGTTGTGCGTTCCGAGATTATTTTTGTTATTTGCCTGTTTGTGGCCCGCCTGTGAAATTGCGTGATTCTTGCAACTCTTTAAGCCACTCATCAACTAGCCGTTTTTCCAGAATATTAAAAATACGACAGTTATTCACTACTCATATTAACTAGTTGTCATTTACATTACCTTAAGTCATTTATTTTTCAACTGGATTTTACAAAGGTACATGACATGCAGGCGCTAAAAAGTTGTCAGGAGTGGGGTTCAAACCATGCCTATAGGGGAGTCTGCGACCTGAATGACTTAATGGTTATTTTCAACACAATCGTGGTTTCACACCTGTTACCTGTGGCTTGACTTTAGATGTGGCCAGTTCGATTACCCTGCAGACTATAAGAGTGTCTTCAGAATATGGCCAATTTGACATGAATTTAAAAATGCCTCAGATAGGACCAAAAAAGTGTCTGGAGCTTCCCGTCAGGGTAAGAGTGACAACAGGTTTCCACATGTCAAAATGGGGGAAATCTTAGCAAATGGCTTAATGGTTATTCATGAGAATCGTGTTGTTGTATTGTTGAGTGTATCATGGGATCTCACCTGAAATCTGTGGCTTGACTACAAACCTGTAACCTATGCTACTGTGGCCTATAGAGCTAGAAGGATGGATAGCCAAGTGTGTAAAGGTGTGAGGTGGGATAGATGGCCTGCAGTCCTATCCCAAATGGACAACTAATCCCTATGTACTTGTGGAGATCTGAGAGGCTGTGATTGATATAAGAAACACGACTAAACTTCCACCTCCGGAGGGGTAAAAAAAATACATTTTCTTTGATGCCAGGATTCAAAACTGCGCAGGAAGATCCCAATGGATTTTAGTCCATCGCCTTATCCACTCAGCCACGACAACTGTGACAGAAAACAGGCTTGTTAGCAGTGAATGGGCCAGTAGGCATAGCTTACTGCAACATATTTATTATTATTTCGCCGAAAAGCATTTTTTAAATCTGACATGTTGGCTGGATTCACAACGAGTGTAGCTTTAATTGAGTACCCTGCATGTGTGATTTAATGAAAGTTTGAGTTTTATCGCGTTTTATTTGCGTTCTGCATTTCCCCAGGCTATTGGCCACAAGAGACGCTAGCGTCTCTATATCCCTAAGAGGGTATTAAGGAAAAAATAGAAGTTTAGTATAAGATATGCAAGGAAAAAGGGAGGAAGGATGAAAAGAGAAGAAAATGAGTTGAGAGCTAGATTGGATGAAGAAATGGGGAAGTGTGACAGGGAACCTAATTATAATATAGAAACGGTTTTAGATTTAAAAGCAAAATTGAGTAAATATGAAATAGATAAGTGTACGGGTGCAATTATAAGAAGTAGGGCAAAGTATGTTTTGGAGGGGGAGAAATGTACTTCATTTTTCTTGGTTTAGAGAAGAATAAACAGAGGAGAACATATTAGAGAGATTGAAAATGTAAAAGGTGAAGTTGTCAATGATTATGTAGAGATATTAGAAACAGTGCAGAATTTTTATAAGGATTTATTTAAGAAAGGGGAGGTGGATGAGGGGTGTATAAAGGAGATATTGGATAGTGTGGATGTGCAAATTGATGTAGAGGATAAACAAATGTGTGATGGGAAGATAACAGTGAATGAAGTTAAAGATGCGATTAAGGGGTTACAAGTAAATAAGAGTCCTGGTGTGGATGGAATAATTGCAGAATTTTATAAAATATGAAAGTTTATCAATATATGAAGGATAATAGTGTTTCAGAATCTATGGTGACAGGGCTGATAACGATTTTATATAAAAATAAGGGAAGCAACTTGAAACTGGAGAATTATAGGCCAATTAGTTTTTTACATTCGGATTATAAGATTTTAGCTAAGATACTGGCAAATAGAAAGAAGCAAGTTTTAAATGATATTATAGCACCTACACAGAATTATAGTGTGCCTGGTAGAGATATTGCTGATACAATTAGAGATGTAATAAATAAAATAGTTAAGCATAGATTTAAATAAAGCTTTTGATAGGGTGGAACATGATTTTATGTTTAGGGTAATGGATGAATATGGTTTTGGTAATAGAATAATAGGATGGATAAAATTATATAAGAAGGCAAAAAGTAGGGTAACATGTAATGGGGTTTTAACTGATTCTTTTATTCTTGAGAAATCTGTGAGACAAGGGTGCCCTTTATCAGCTTTATTATTTGTTTAGTCTGTAGAACCTTAAGCAGCATTTCTTAAAAAAGATCATCTTATAAATTGTGTACAGACTCCAAGGTTTTAGTTTGATTCATCAAGACGCAGATGATACCACTATAACAGTTATAGATGAGGGAAGTGTATAAAGGGTGATGGAGTGTTTTAAAGTATATGGACAAGCATCCGGTTAACATGGAGAAGTCAGTAGTAATGTGTAAGATTAATGAGGGGAATTTTACTTTTAAGGTGGTAAGATTATTTTAAGGTGTTATGAGTGTTTTTAGGGGTGAAGGAAATGGAAGCTAGGGATGTGACATGGAGTGGTGTAATAAATAAAGTTAGGAAGGTGGTAAATATGTAGAGGGGGAGGTCTTTGAAGTTAAAAGGGATTTTAGTTGATTTTTTAATGGGATGGGAAGGGGGTGAAAATAGCTTTAAAACTTTGACTGCAGGTTATGAGGAGGGGGGGAGGGGGGGGGGGGGGGGTTAAAGTTGGTAGATTTAAGTGTAAGGAAAACAGCAATTAGAGTAAAAATGGTACGGAAATATTTATTTGGTGAATTGGATTATGGGAGGAAAAGTTTTTTTTTAAGAGTATTTGCAGGAGGTTGGGAGGTTTGGGGACAATGGTTTATTGAGGAGTATGAAGAAGGAAATGTTAGGTAATATACCTTTGTTTTATAGAGAAGTGTTTGAGGCTCGGGGGCAGTTTTTACCAAATATTTATTATGAATGTACCATTTTAGAAAATATTTTAAATCAGCCTATATATTTAAATCCAAAGATAAGTGTAATAATATATTGTTTTGTAAATATGGGATGAGGCAGATATGTTATGTCACCTGAGGTAATTCCTGGGTTCCTTCCATTTCAGGCAATATATGATAATGTGGTTGAAGTAGATGAAGAGATAGTGGGGCAAAAAAAGTATTTAGTCATCCACCAATTGTGCAAGTTCTCCCACTTAGGTACACTTCAACTATGACAGACAAAATAAGAAAAAAAAAAATCGTAGGATTTTTAATGAATTTATTTGCAAATTATGGTGGAAAATAAGTATTTGGTCACCTACAAACAAGCAAGATTTCTGGCTCTCACAGACCTGTAACTTCTTTAAGAGGCTCCTCTGTCCTCCACTCGTTACCTGTATTAAATGGCACCTGTTTGAACTTGTTATCAGTATAAAAGACACCTGTCCACAACCTCAAACAGTCACACTCCAAACTCCACTATGGCCAAGACCAAAGAGCTGTCAAAGGACACCAGAAACAAAATTGTAGACCTGCACCAGGCTGGGAAGACTGAATCTGCAATAGGTAAGCAGCTCGGTTTGAAGAAATCAACTGTGGGAGCAATTATTAGGAAATGGAAGACATACAAGACCACTGATGATCTCCCTCGATCTGGGGCTCCACGCAAGATCTCACCCCGTGGGGTCAAAATGATCACAAGATCGGTGAGCAAAAATCCCACGTGGGGGCCTAGTGAATGACCTGCAGAGAGCTGGGACCAAAGTAACAAAGCCTACCATCAGTAACACACTACGCCGCCAGGGACTCAAATCCTGCAAATGCTAGAGAGCATTTGGATGATCCAGAAGAAGATATGACATTCTCCCTATGGTCAGATGAAACCAAAATATAACTTTTTGGTAAAAACTCAACTCGTCGTGTTTGGAGGAAAAAGAATGCCGAGTTGCATCCAAAGAACACCATACCTACTGTGAAGCATGGGGGTGGAAACATCATGCTTTGGGGCTGATTTTCTGCAAAGGGACCAGGACGACTGATCCGTGTAAAGGAAAGAATGAATGGGGCCATGTATCGTGAGATTGAGTGAAAACCTCCATCAGCAAGGGTATTAAAGATGAAACGTGGCTGGGTCTTTCAGCATGACAATGATCCCAAACACCGCCCGGGCAACGAAAGAGTGGCTTCGTAAGAAGCATTTCAAGGTCCTGGAGTGGCCTAGCCAGTCTCCAGATCTCAACCCCATAGAAAATCTTGAAAGTCCGTGTTGCCCAGCAACAGCCACAAAACATCACTGCTCTAGAGGAGATCTGTATGGAGAAATGGGCCAAAATACCAGCAACTGTGTTTGAAAACCTTGTGAAGACTTACAGAAAACGTTTGACCTTTGTTATATACCCTTTGTTGGCAATGAGAAAGTATTGAGGTAAGTATTTGGTCAGTAACAAAAGTTTATTTTCCACCATAATTTGTAAATAAAATCATTAAAAATCCTACAATGTGATTTTCTGGATTTCTTTTCCTCATTTTGTCTGTCATAGTTGAAGTGTACCTATGATGCAAATTACAGAACTCAAATTTAAGTGGGAGAACTTGCACAATTGGTGGCTGACTAAATACTTTTTTGCCCCACTGTAAGTAAAACTACTGCGGAGAATATGTACAAGAAAATATGATGTATTCCTGGGGAGTGGGTGATTTTAATAAAAAGAGGTGGTCAAAAGAGCGAGGGGTTTACCGGTTTTATATTCTGAAAGTTATGGGGAGAAACATGATTTAAATCAGGTTTAAAACTTTAGATGGTTTATAAGTGGGTGTAGGGTGTTCGCAAACATGTGAAATCAATATGGAAGAATGTAAATGTAAAATAAATCTATAGAATGTGAAGACAATGATTTTAAAATAAAACAAGATTTTTACAAATGTGGTTTGCATCAAATTTATAGGGATATTAAAAAGAGAATGTGATTTGTGGTACGAGGGTGGAAAATTTGATGCACTTTTGTTGAATGTAGTAGGTAGTATTTTAGAGAAAGATAGAGATAATATATAGATACAGTGGAGGAAACTGTGGGTGAGTACTTTAATTGAAATTCTATCAAATGGAAAACTTGTAATTAAATTGGTTTTAGTTTATAATCGTTTCTTTTTTTTTTTCTTTCTGATTTTGTTAAAGGGTGAATTGTTAATCTTTTGTTGTAAATAGTGTTTTGTATATAATAAAAAAGATGTTAAAATGTGCCCGATCTCGGAAGCTAAGCAGGGTCGGTCGGGCCTGGTTAGTACTTGGATGGGAGACCGCCTGGGAATACCAGGTGCTGTAAGCGTTTTGCTCCAGCAGAGGGTTCTCTTGTGTCATGCGTTGAGCAACTGCCTTTTATTTATCACCCTAATGTTGTGTCTTTTTATTGGACTAAATGCAGTTTGTTAGTACATTCAGCATTTGTTTTTAGGCTAGGAGACTGTCAATGTCTAGTCCATTAGGGTCCTGTAAAATCCCTTCAATGTTTTGCGTAAGTTTTTCCTGTATATATGAATTACAAATCAATCATGTTTAGTCTGTTGTATAGTTACAATGTGTAATCATTGATATCCCAGGAGCAGTAAACACTGAAGTGTATAATTGTAATACATACATGCAGACACCGCATCGTTTGATATGACTGAAAGTGTCTGTCATACCTGGACCACACCTTTATTTGCCAAGGAAGAGTACATGGTCAGTGAATATATTCAATGTACGGGCTACAATATGGGAATCTCATACGTGGTAATAACTAAAATACATGTGTAGATAGGTCTTGCATCCTTGGCACAAACGGTATATTCTACTCTAGGCGTCATGAATGCCATTCAGACTTGAGGTTCATTGATTGGTATGAATATTAGTTCAGAAATACTTTAGGGTCCATACCCAGAGCGGCAACAGTTATTTTTAATCCGACTCCAGCAAGTAAATAGCTAGCCATGTTACTTCAGCTGCATTGCAAGGCAAGCTTACAATTGTGCAGTCAACGCTTTAGCCAGCTAGATTCTTTACATCCACTGTTTCACAAGACATCCTGGTTTGTTGGTTCTCAGGAGTCCCTGAAAGACAAATTCATTCTCCTAACACTTCTTAGTCTGAACTTGCTAAATAGAGATTTTCGTAATTTTGACTTTGACAAAAAAATATATATATAGCCGCATCTCTACATTATCACATTCCTCTCAAATTGTACCTTTGCTTGACTCGTTAAGACAACTTCCATCTGTTTTGTCAGCAATCTTCGTTGAGCGCCACAAAGCAAGGGTGGCTGGTGTCAAAATTAGTATTTGGTCATCAAAGCCTTGGGACCCAAATGCATAATGATTGCGCCAACTCCCCCTTGTGGTGGTCTGGAGCAATGAAGCCGTCCCGCGGTGCAAGCTCACAACTTTTAAAGGAGTGTCTTCAGTCCCCGCTGTTCCGTACGGTGTGTGTTGAAATCTTATCCTGATGCGGAATAGATTGCAGCGTATTCATAGCTCTACCTTCGTAGTTCGGGCTTGGAGATTGTGAAGAGATGTCTTATGGGGAATGCATGGGTGTCCGAGCTGTGCGCTAGTAGTTTTAGAAAACAGACACCTCGGTACATTCAGCTTGTCAACACTTCTTACACAAACAAGTAGCGATGAAGTCAAGCTCTTCCCATTTGAGCCATGAGAGATTGACATGCATATCATTAAAGAAGAAATGTCCATATTTGGATGGAAACCAAGCTAGTGAGAGGTATCAAGGAAAGTTGTAATTTCAGTTGAAAATTACCAACACTGCATCCAACCACAGCCCTGCTGGTTTCACTTTGGCAAACCACCATCTGCTATAACATTGAGTCATTTCATCCTACTGGACATTGGAAAGCTTTTGTTTCATTTCCCATTGTTTGTCCTAGATGGGAAATTGGTGTGCAACACTTATCACCCTCCGGTGGATGGTTCAGAGTTCCATGCTTACAAAAGGGTTGATTGATACATGTCAGATGACAAGCCTACGACATGGTGTTAAATGCAAATCAGATACAATTAAGGTAGCTCCAACGGTTAGGATTGTTTTATATAGAACACTTTATTTGACATGTTAGAACAAGACATTACACCCAAAGAATGTATCCAGAAGAAACATATAAATGACGCTCCTCAAAGAGGTCTTTGACATGTCGTTGACCTGTTGAGAGAGAACCTATTAGTTCAGTTATGGTCTGCCAGGGTCTGAAAAGCATAAAACAAGACCTACCTCTTTTCGGGTTGTCCTGATTCACACATTGTCCACTACAGGGGCCGCCAGACGGACTACTGGCATCACAGATGACCACATCACAATGGACAAAGACCTAGGAATCAAAGATTTGATGTGTCAGATGTTATTTATTTTTTAAAGGGATGATTGCCACTCAAACAAAATTAACCAATAAAGATTGTTGGGTGAACTTTGTTACCTGGCCACTCGGCTCAAGCGCATCCTCGGCGAAGGAAAACATATAGGCCTCAAAGCGTTTGACGTGAGGGGGGAAGTGGACCCTGGCGTCAGCTACCACCGGGTGGAAGACAACACGGTATGGATCCTCGGGGTTCTCACAGCTGCCAGTGGAGAGAGGGACTAAGTTAGGAACAAGAAAACGCTGCAAACCCCAACCGCCTTGTGTACGAAGTCTTGTGGTGGTGTCATGACTGCCCTGTGAGGATCAGATCAATTTACAGCAGAAGTGGGTTCTTTCTCCCCCTCCAGTATGAACTGAAGTAATGTTTTTGCCAACAGGCTTTCCCCAACAAAAAAATCACCTTTGTCTTGAAAAAACATATTTCATGTAAAGGCTCGAGACTTCCTACCTGTAGAGTGAGCACGTTTCTAGTAAAAATCACAAAATAAAAACCAATATGACATTCATTTTCTATAGCTAATCTGACCAGTCTTCTGCTAGAAATATTGTTCCAGTATTCACTTTTGAACGTGTTAGAGAAACGCCCCTAGAAAATGTGCATAGTAAGTAGCCATGCCACGAGGAACATCAGAGCGGGTCAGACTGACAGAAGCGTCCCCGGCGGCCAGAGTGCATAAGAGGAACGGTAATAGAAATTAACATTAGACCAGAAAACCGTGAGGCGCAAGCTACACGTTCAGAACTTTCCTAAACTCACAAGTACCTAGAAAAATGAACATAAGTGGGACCATTCTGCTACTATATCCAAACCATCCTACTCATCACCCACTGAGGAATCAGTGACAGGGTTGATTAGCCCATCTTCCAGAACAATCCATCCTGTAGTTCTGTTCAAGACTAGTCATTGGAGCCACGGACAACCAACGACATTGTGACCTCATGTAGCCAATCAGAGAGAAGACAAGCCACCTACCTTTCCACAGCGGCATCCCACAAATACATTCATGCTTTTACTCCAAGCTGGTGCCGGTTCGTGTGTTCAAAAACGTATCAACGATAAGTGTCCCTTACGGAACGGGGGGGGGAGGGGGGGGGGGGAGAAACCTTGTAACAAGCCGTCATATTGTGTCACCTGTGTGTTTAGCCTGTGTTATTTAGTTAGCTAGTAATTCAATTAAACCAACTTGTATAGTACTGAATCATAAGGCTGGGGTTTCTGCAGCTGCAAGGAGGATACGATGTAATGGTTCATAAGTTCACTATCAATTTAATAGATTTCTACCGTCTAGAGTTTAAGTCGGGAGACGGTAACTTTAAAACCGCTTCCTCGGCACCCCAAATCCTAACATGATTCATTTAGAGTCGCCTAACAATTTAACAGTCCTCAGATAATTCAAGGTCACGACAGTGGTTTGTCATTTCTGATCTTTTGGCCCATCAGACTTGGATGAATCTGATTTAGTACGTTTTTATTTTATTTTAAAGAACAGAAATTGGGCTTTCCGTCAACAATATTTATTTATGTCTACTGCAATGGCTTGTTAAATGACGGATGTCAAACATGAATATTCAATTCCATTGACATGAGGTGAAACGTCCCTCTAAATGGTTCTTAAAATTCTAAATTATCCAGAATTTTAAGACTACAGGCGACCTGAATATTGATCAATTGACCGTGGTTTAACCAAAGTTGCCGAATAGACAGTCGGTATCAAGGCAATCATATTTTTCAACACAAGTACTTCATTTTAAACAAGAATTATGCAATGCGCCAGAGCAATTTGCATCTTTGGGAGGTTTATCCTTTACTGTTTAACTGCCCGATATTAGCAAAAAAGGAATTTGTGAAATCTGAAGATGTTACATTGAGACAAACGCCCACACCAGTACAAATCCACTTGAGCTGACAGACGATGGTCAGGATTTTGCACAGCAAGATAGTTGCAGCTGAAGTGACAAATCTGAACTACCCATTTTTTGCACAGCCATGTGAATGTTGTCTTTTCCTATGATCTACAAAACATTTTCAGCTTGTTTTTTTTTAAACTGCTATGACATTGCTGATTTAATAAACAGCTGTAAAGTTACTCCGTGTCCACATTGCCAAATTTAGGTTTTTGATACCATTTCATAAAAATGGTAAAATTGCGTGATTTGATAGTATTTGCAAACCGATCCCCCAAATGAATGGTTTTGACCAATAAAGTTGCTTCACTACACTGCTTGGTGTAACATGCATCCAGATACTGAAAAGGCACCCGCAAAATAGTGTCATTTGCAGCGTGCATAATCATGGTCAAAGTCATTGTAGCCCATTACAATGTAGGAAAAATAAGTCATCTTTCAATAGTAACCCAATTTAAATTCTTGAGATAAAAATTAGGCCAGCGTGTCCATCTGTAGCAAAGTGCTCACCCAAATCAAAAATGTAGTAACTTTTTTTAATATGAACATTAGCTAGCTAAATAAGGTTAGCAAGACGCTGCTACACTTGACCGTGGTATTTGTTCATGTTTAGAAACTCCCAATTAGCGCATTCCTCTAGGACAGGAAATTCCATTGAAAGTGGCATCAACTTCTGGGGATCCTGTCAACTGATCCTATTCAGTTTCAAACATCCATGCTGCACAGGCATCTGAACCATCCTTTAGGTTTAGTGCAATAACTGATTTAAACACAAGAGGTCACTTGTGCCTGAATTCAACCCAAACAACTATTCAGTCAGTGTTAAGAGCAGTTGTTTGAAACCAACCGGAAAAGCAAGCCAAGCTTGCCAGCCGCTCTTGATTTCCAGTCGACTGACCATCAGCTTGGCACAACACTGAACTGTAGCAAACCAAAAGGATAACATTGAGTAAAAAGGTGTAGGTAATGCCAACATTAACCTTTTCACACACACACACAAGTTCCAAATATCTTAAACAGTCGCCCCAGTGGGAGTTGATTTTATGCACGTGGTCAGAATGCACTCACCGTTCCAACATGTGGACATTCAACCCGCGCTGACCTCAGTCCAAGGCGATTTTTCTATAGGCCGTTTCAACATCTAATTTTGCCTCATTCACAAAGGGCGCCCATTTCACTGTTGCAGACCATTTCGATTTGAGAATTTAATGAGCTGGACAAACTTTCCTTCAAAAGAAAGCCCAAGCACTTCCCCAGATCAAGTATACCGTCCTTGCACATGTATTGCCTTCCTTACAATTAACTGTGAACATGCGTGCATTCCTATCAAAGTCTTATTTTCTGTGTAACGTGTTGTCGTTTCTACTGTAGCGTACCGTAAGTATAATGTACTCAGCGTTTTATTAATGCATTCTGATTCTTGCCTAGATTGTAATGGACACGTGTGTAAAACACTTGAAGGTGGCACTGAATATGAGCTAATGCTAACGCCATACAATGCAGTCAGGTTCATGTACACGTATGTCAGACTTATGGTGATCGCAACTGGAGTACCCCATTGTCTTGAATGCACTGAAATCGTTAGTTGATTTGAACACGGCATCAGAGTGTAGACTATGGTACCTCAGGGTTGCCAGATCAGACCCCCCCCCCCCCCCCTTTCCAGGGGTATATAGCTTATATAGTCTTCCGCCATTTATTGTTGATAAATTCCCAGATCTTAGTAATATTTCCTGCATCATCCTCTTCACAATACCTTCCCCCAAGGACTTAACCCCCAATAATGGATTGTGCTATATCTTGCAACTCTGTTTAGCTTTCGTGCTACGGTTGTATTTGGGGAGGTGACAACAATTGGCTTTTGGAATAGTTACCTGTAAACTACTTGTCATGTGTACGCTGTAACAAGTACAAAGATTAGTCACATGCTGAAGTGGCCAAACTGAGTTAAGATCTCAGGCAACGGGCGCAGTGAACAGCATTCTAGGAGTTCTTGCTTGACAAACATGGATTCCATACTTTCTAAACTAGATTTACATGGCTCCCTCCCACAAGTCAACCTGTTATTTAGACTAGATAACGTTAACATTTATGTTTTACAAGCAAAGGTGGAATAAAGTTGTGAAGACCTTTATTTCTCATCAGTACAAAACATTTCTTAGATGCTTTTCAGACAATGCGGTTTAGAGTCGTTTGATGCAGCATACATTGATGCAGTACCAATGATACACTGCAGGGATTACTCAGCGATAACACGCGCCAGATTCTCTCATAAGTGTTAAATTGGGTGGAGATCTGGTGACAGACCGCACATGGCTCACATCGTTTTTAAGCATTGTGACCACTCAACCTATGGATGGGGGCATAGCCACGGTAGCTAAAGTAAATGGCCTGCCAAGCATGATAGGTTGCTAATTACTCAGGAACCACACCTGTGGAATAACACTTGTTTAGGCCCAAAAACAACATGTTACCCATTAATGATGAGATTCCACCGGGGTCGGGAGTTGCGGTCTTCGTTGAGGGTGGCCCAGCAGTGGTCAAGCACCAGCGCTACCTTGGGATCAGAGGACGTGGTCAGCGCCACCTCAAAGTGCAGAGGCTGTCTCAGGTACCTCACCACTGGATAGTCCTCCTCCTGGTGGAATGTGTTATACGAGGCGTCTGGAACACAGAACAAGACAACCGGGGGTCGTGTTCAGTGGGCACCATCTGAACTTGTCCATTAAGAAATGCTCGTTTATCATATCCTGTTGTGCCCCGATGAACACAAGCCATTTATAGCAAACACTACCCACCCCCCACCAGAGGCTTCTAACAAATTCCCAAATCAGCACCTCACCGTTACTCCATAGCCACACCTGTAGATCTCAGAAAGCAAGAGAAATATCATTAGGCTTAGATTTTTGGGAATGGTTTTGTAAAGGAGACCTTCCAAGATACTTTTAGAGGCTAGGGGTCAAGTTGAAATTCTGAATTTGTGCACGCTTACCCTGAGCGAGTCTCATTCTGACCATTAGCCGACCCGTCCCAGTCGCGGCAAAAGGCTCGTTGTCACGCGGCCTGGTCAGGAAGGCCAATGTGCGAGTGATGTTGGCCACATAGTAGCAGGAAACCTTTAACCTAAAAAGAGGGATGTGAGCAACTTCAATAGGGGAAACTTCAAGCAGTGGAGTGGACACTGGTAGTAGAGGCCCATTTTCCCTGTATACAAAGTATTGAGCAATTGGTGAAGAAAAAAAATGCCCTATAACAGCTACAATTGTAATGCGTAATGCACTTACTGATATTCCTCCTCTGAAGACGTCGTGGCATTCCGCTTCACCTCAAGTTCATCTGGCAAGGAGATTTCGTTCTCATACAGCATGACATTGTTGATAAACTATGTAGTAGAGGGGAATTGCTTATTACAGCCTGCAGAAGCAAACAGTCCGTAAATACACAGTACCCATCACCTCAGGGTAATAGTCATTGTACCTTCCTGGTGGTGCCACAGGAGTTCACAGTGAAGTGGAAGTAGGCGACGCGATCGTCACTGTAGGTGGGACCACAGGCGGGGTCGCTCAGGGTCAGCTGACCGGGGTTCAGACCGGGAGCAGACTCCACCTTCACCGCCAGCGCAGTCATCGTTCCGTTAGAGAAACACTCTTGGAGGTAGGGGAGCAAAAGACAGGTAGCCATCAGACCTGGGTTCTGCATTTGTTACACTTATTGAGCTTGCCGAGCACAGTAGAACCAATGGAATAGCACCAAAAGTGCAAACCATGCCCATCTGGCACTACTATTAGACTCACAGTATTTGCAAGGAACCCAGGTTTGGTAACCATGTTAAATGACTATTTATCAGAAGTAATTGTTTGAGAACCAACCAGTCAGCGTTTTGAGGAAGCTGCAAGCCAGGGAAAAGTATTTGATGGTCATGTTGTTGTAAGGATTCAACAGAGCCACATCCAGTCTGCTCCTGACAGAGGACGAGTGAACTGACTGGGAACCAATGGGAGAGTTCATTAGTCCAATATTGTATGCATGTACACAGGGTAAGGAAAGCGAGGCTAGCTGCAGCAATTTAGGTTAACATGTTTTGGGAGAGAGTCGTACCTCAAACACTGCGTCCGGCGAAGAGAAGGGCAACGTGATGGTGAAGTCTGTGTCGCCCTCTGTTAAATACTGTTGAGCAAACTCATGGTTAAGCAGCCGCTTGCCAACCAAGACCACAAAAAAGGGCTCTTGGTTCCTGTAGTCCACAGTGATGTGGAAGTTCCCCTGATCACAGTTGCCAGTGACTGAAGGTGGCACTACAAGGACAAACAGGGTTGTGTTCAATTATTAAGCACAAAAAACAGGAAGGTACTACTTGAACTTGTCAAGACGAAACCCTTGTTTAGATTGCAAAATGTTTTGCTACGGTGGGACTGAATAAAAACGATCCTGGCAAATCAGGAACAGGACAACTGGGTCCAACTACTCTAAAGCTTAACATTTTCTTTGTAGAGAGACCGCATAGAAAAACCCTACAGTATGGCTAGTTGGGCTTTCACTGCCAATTTCCTTTCAGGGCAATCATTAACGAGAGGAAACCATTCAACAGTAGTTTGGAGTAGTCCAGAGACATACCAATGTCCAGCAGTACAGCGTCCACAACGGCAGAGTGAGAGAAAGGCGCGTACTCTGGAAAGATGACCAGGCCGTAGATCAGCTGAAGAGTGAAGGTTGTGACACCTTGTTCCGCCCTTCTCTGTAGTGAAGTTAAAAGCATTGGTCAATTGGGCAGCATTATTGTTGTAACAGAACGCTATTCAACATCAACTGACAACTAAGTACACATGGGTACTATTAAAACAAACTATTTACTTAAAGTAACGTTGCCCTCATTCCTCTACATCAAATGCACACAACTGCCAAAATAATGGAAACACTTGAGTAAATGAGGGATACAAAATACATCTGTGCCATTATTTATATTTTGTTGGTGGCCCACTTATTAGGGCATGTACAAATCACTGCGTGTGGCTTTGCATTTAACAGAAACACACCTCCTTAAAGACCACCGGGTCTGAGAAGGGCACCTCCAGCCTGAAGGTCTTCAAGGTGTTGTCCGGGGATCTCTGCTCCCGAACATTGAAACCCCTGGCGTTGCACTCTGCAACAGTTAGCACCATGGTGGGAAAGGTGATGTTCAGCAGCTCCACATCAAGGTTGAAGGTCCCCAACTCAAGCACAAACACTGCCTGCTCAGGAACTGTGTCTAAGGGCGTGTCTGTTCATTGGCAAACAAAGGAAACATTTTGAAATGCGGTACAATGGAAGTTGAAAATTGACATTTGTTATTGGGTAAGTCCAGGTATTGCCTCCCCGTTTCAGTACATTTCCTTCTGTTTTGTGCCTAATGAACAACCCAGGCATCCCAAATTACCATAGGCACTATTTAACTAAACCAGACTCACAGTTGCGAACTTGTGGAGGCCTGGCCATCAGAGGTGTTGTGATAGGGAAGAGGACTTTATAGCTGGTGTCCTCGTGTGCGACCTCCTCGAGCCACAGCAACTCAAGCATGGGCTCAATGGTGTAAGTGACAAAGTACTGGTCATCCTGAATATGGCTCTGTAAGGGAGACGAGGGATGCAGTCAGGCTGTAATACACAATTGGAGTGCAAAAAAAGGTAAATGTTCCTTATAAGCCAGAATGTTAAATACAATTATTCTACCGCTTGTCTTTTTGCCGCTCGTAATTTAAGACAAAATATCCAAAGGAAAGTATTGGTTACCAGACTTGAGAGCTGGTAGGTGTATGGTTGGCAACTTGCATTTCCGGCGGTGTGCATTTTCAGAGCAACTGACACGTAAAGTAAACACTTGCACAATATGTAATCAGCAGCCGAGTGTTCCTTGCATTCAGTTGAGTGGCAAAGCTACCGGCTACCTAAAAAGTCAGGTAAACAATACTTTAGTGTGGATATTTGGTCTCAAATTTCAAGCGGCTAAAGGACAAACTGCAAAGACAAGCGGTAGAGTATGTTTAAATGTAATTTTATGCAAAATTCACACAATTCTGCAATCCATTGTATATTAGCCTGATTAAGCAGACAATTGCTCAATAAGAAACATTTTACACAAGACAACCTTTCTAGGAGTTTACCCATGAGAGATGGCAAAGGGTTACTGCAAAGCACTGACAACTGCTGTAGTAAAAAGGGCTCTACAAATAAGACAGAAATTAAACAGGAACATTTTACTAATCCAATGCTGACCTTGAAATAGCCGCCAACCGCCCCCACCGGAATTTCAACAATAATATGAGCCTCTGTGACTAAAACAGAGTAGTTTCTGGCAGCCATTTCCTCAGTGTCCAGCCTCTTAGCGTCAATTCCCATGTACACCTCCAACATGGTGAAGGCATCAGAGGAGAAAAGTGGGTCTATGTGCTTGGGCATGTACCAGGTGATCACTTCTGGAGTAAAGGCCACTGCCTCTGCAGTGAAACAAGAAGCCAAGGGCACATCAAAACAGAACATTTTCCCAACTGAACACTACATGAAAGTCTTGTCTGGAGCCAATTAAGAACTGGGCTTATAGGATCTTAAATTATTTCACACTCAACCTGGTGTTGGACAAACAGCTGTGGCATCTACTCGAGTAACCAGCCACTTCTGCTCAAAGAAGGTTGAGGTTGAGAGCACCCGCATCGGAACCCCAGCTACCTGTTCAGGGGGCAACCACATCAGGGCCATGTTCAGTAGGGCACACCGTATTAACAATATGTTGCAGAGTTCAGGTAGGGCCACCGTTTCCAAATGTTTGCTCTACTGAACATGAACCAGTTCATGGAGGTCAGCTTACATTCTGGAGGTATGTCTCCTCTGCATTATGAGGGCTTCTTAACACCAGCCGTGTGGGAGTGTTGGCTATTGCATAGCCCTTTCTTTGGACCTCATCCACATTCATGACATTCTTGCTAGGACTAAAGACGACTGCTGTCATTTTGTATCCTGAAGCAACAGCCTGTCTCAGGAAATGGAAACATGAATTAAACAAAATTGTCAAACGCACATTGTTTAGCGCCATCCTGTCATGTTGTAGTGAAATTACAGAAACTGAAATATGGCTACCTCAGCTCCTCTACGGAAGTTGCCGCTCTTTGCTTTCGGGCCCCCAGTGGTCTGTTCGGGGACGGTTTGGATGTCTGGAAGAGTCCTTCTGACAGACACCTAGAGAAGGCCATTATTCCCTATGCATTTTCTCCCTCCCATACAATAGGAAATCAAGGGCCAGTTCTCAATCTGTCCACTCCCCTCCTTAAATGCATTGAGAATAGGCCAAAATTCCTCACCTCTAAAGTTCACCTATGTGCATTTTGAAGAGGCGAGTGGAATTGAGAGTCAAGACCTCTAGGTTGTGTTGCAGAAGAAGTGAAAACACTGGACAGTTGTAGCTCTAAGACAGATCATTTATACAGGCAGTACGACAAGCGCGACTGTAAACATGTCCATTGGGGCATGCTCTGCTCACTTGCCTCCATGTAGTTGCGGTCACACAGAATCTCTCGGGATGTCCAGGGGGTGTAGCTACAAGTTTTTCCCACTCTATACACAGGGTCTTCAGTCATGTGGTTTCCTGGCAGCCTGAACTGCATGACCAAGCTGAACATCTTATCATCCTAAAATGAAGGGGGGAAGAGAAAAAAAGCCTTCACTATATTGCAAAAAACAAAATTCAGGTGACATTCATGCAAGTTATAGACTGTGGCAAAATTGGCTATATGAATGCAGCTGCCACTGTATTGAAGCCACACTACAGGAGAAGAGCTCAATAGTTCACATCACTGCAGTCTGTATCAGAAAGTTGGCTGGCCCTCTGAAAGCCCTCCATAAACTTCTGCTGTACCTTACATCATCGTTAACTTAGAGGTAAGAGATACCAGACCCAGGGGTGGCTAACAATGGAGATCCTTTTGATATCCACAGAGTTAAGTCAAACTGCGTCGATGTTTCTGGAACCGTACTTCTAATAACCTCCATGCGCTAAATTGTATGTATTAGCACCTCTACGGCAACAACTCAGGCTTATTGAGGACCTTTTTACTGAAGAATGTGTTTAATTATTTCCATCTAGTGACGCAAATATTGACTTGTATCTTTGTGTATACAGGGCTCATCTGCAAAAGAGCCTGGTCTCAGCATGACTCCATGTCAAAGGTAAATAAAATTACATTGCTACAGTATGAGTTGCAAATGCAGTGACACTGAAAGGCAAACTGTCCATTTGAAGTACAAGCAAACACTACAGTTATTAGGGTTACCATGTTTTGGGAAAAGCAGTTTTGAAGAGAAGCAAAAAACATGGCATTCCCCATGGGGTCAAATTTAAAGCTGAATCCACACTGAGTAGCAAGGCCAGGCGTCAGGTTTATGATTTGTGTGTCATCTGGAAGGGATGGAGATGGTGTGAACACAATAGTTGACAAGCAATATCAAGCCATGAATTATGAAAGGAGAGAAAGAGAATCATAAAGAGGCAAACTCACTGAAGACAGCATCAACCTCTTCAAAAAGAGGAGCGACACTCAAACGAATAACGTTACCAAGGCATTCAGCGTTGAGGTCATCTGGAATAGGAAAAGTTAGTTAAAAATAAAATATTGTCAAACGCTTAGTGCTTAAATTTGCAGGGTGCAAAATGCATACTTATAGAATGTGGCTGTTGTGCTTGTATGCCCACAGCTGCCATCAATAGGCAAAACAACCTGTAAGGTATTTGACAAATTATGATTGATTAAAAGGAGGAAGAACACAACTCAAATGTTTGCGTCGCATAAGACTCTCCTAGGCCTGCTACTACTTACCCTGAGCTAAGGAAAATAATCATTGTAGAACAGATTTGTTCCAATAAAATACACAGCTATAGAACCTGATATTTGACCCAAAGTGTGCAGCCTACAGCCCAGGGGTATGCAACTTCTACCCTATGACAAAGGCTTCCCACACTCAGTCACCTGAACCCCAAAGGGCTGCACATTTTCTTTTTATTCCCCTAGCCCTACAAAGCTGATTCAAATAATCATCCAGCTTTGTTAATCTGAATCAGCTGTGTAGTGTTAGGACAAAACCCTAAATGTAAGGCTACTGTTCAATTTTAGAAGGGTGCTCCGCCCTCACCGCTTTTATCCATTCATGTCAGGGGCCATGGACCGGTGCGTCTCGGCTCAGGTTAATAGAACTCCCTCATTAGCAGCACAACAGCCTTTCACAGGTGAAACGCATAATTACCCAACCGTCTACAATTGTAGCCCAGACAGAGAGAAAGATATTGGCCTCTAATGGCCAAAATGCTGCATTTGCATGCACTTTCACAATTTGAATGTAATCAACTGGGTGGGACTACCAACTTCATTGGCTGAGCCCTACTGGTGACCCTGTTGAAGTCATGTCCCATCAGGTCATCAGAAGGGCTCAGACAATTGTGAAGAAGAAATGTTACTACTTTAACATGAAGATAGCCTCAATGGCGCTGCCCATGCTGTCACAGACACTATATTGGCACAGATGCATAGATGAGTCTTTTATCTTCTTATGGCTGAGGGCAGTACTGAGTAGCTTGGCTGAATAAGTTGTCCAAAGGTGCCCAGAGTAAACTGCCTGCTACTCAGTCCCAGAAGCTAAGATATGCACACTCTGAAGTTTCTAAAACCGTTTGAATGATGTCTGTGAGTATAACAGAACACATATGGCAGGCAAAAACCTGAGAAAAAAATCCAACCAGGAAGTGGGAAATCTGAGGTTGGTTATTTTTCAACTGATTCCCTATTGAAGACACAGTGGGATATTGGTCATGTTGCACTTCCTAGATGTCAACAGGCTTCCACTAGATGTCAACAGTCTTTAGAACCTTGTTTGATGCTTCTACTGTGAGGTGAGGGCGAATGAGAGGGGAATGAGTCAGAGGTCTGGCAGAATGCCTTGAGCTCGTGACGCTCGTTCAAATGAGAGCGAGCTCTGTTCCATCGCAATTCTACAGACAAAGGAATTCTCCGGTTGGAACATTATTGAAGATTTATTTGAAAAACATCCTAAAGATTGATTCTATACATCGTTTGACATATTTCTACGGACTGTAACGGAACTTTTTGACATTTCGTCTGCTCCTAATGAACACACTTCGTGAGATTGGATTTGTTTACAAAACTCGCTAACAAAAGTAGCTATTTGGACATAAATGATGGACATTATCGAACAAAACAAACATTTATTGTGGAACTGGGATTCCTGGGAGTGCATTCTGATGAAGATCATCAAAGGTAAGTGAATATTTATCATGTTATTTCTGACTTCTGTTCACTGCACAATATGGTGGATATCTTTTTGGCTTGTTTGGGCTCTGAGCGCCGTACTCAGATTATTGCATGGTTTGTTTTTTCCGTAAAGGTTTTTTGAAATCTGACACAGCGGTTGCATGAAGCAGAAGTATATCTTTAATTCTGTGCATAACAATTTTATTTTCATCAACATTTAGTATAAGTATTTCTGTAAATTGATGTGGCTCTCTGCAAAATCACCGGATGTTTTTGGAACTACTGAACATAACGCTCCAACGTATACTGAGATTCTTTTGACATAAATATTAACTTTATCGAACAAAACATGCATGTATTGTGTAACATGAAGTCCTACGAGTGTCATCTGATGAAGAACATCAAAGGTTAGTGATTCATTTTATCTCTATTTCTGATTTTTTGTGACTCTTCTCTTTGGCTGGAAAAATGACTGTTTTTTTCTGTGACTTGGCTCTGACCTAACATAATCGTTAGTGATGCTTTCGCCGTAAAGCCTATTTGAAATCGGGCACTGTGGTGGGATTAACAAGAAGTGTATCTTTAAAATGGTGTGAAATACTTGTATGTCTGAGGAATTTTAATTATGAGATTTCTGTTCTTTGGAATTTGGCGCCCTGCACTTTCACTGGCTGTTGTCATATCGATCAGCCCTAAGAAGATTTATCTATCTCTATGAGGCAAGACAATTGTCATTCAGGATTAAAAGGTGACTGCACTTCCTGATTTGGCCTAAGCTGTGTTCGAATACGCGCACTAACTGTACTGTTTGTGACATGAATTGAGTATTTAGTATGCTTATTGGTCATAGTATACCTGTAGAAATATATCATAGTATACCTGTATACCTCTGGCCCTTCTTTGGACACTGTGTTAACTAACCTCCAGATGAGCTACAATGCTATACAACTCTCCTTCCGTGGCCTCCAACTGCTCTTATATGCAAGTAAAACTAAATGCATGCTCTTCAACCGATCGCTGCCCGCACCTGTCCGCCTGTCCAGCATCACTACTCTGGACGGTTCTGACTTGGAATATGTGGACTACAAATACCTAAGTGTCTGGTTAGACTGTAAACTCTCCTTCCAGACTCACATTAAGCATCTCCAATCCAAAAGCCCCATTTACTACCCACCACTGCAACCTATACGCTCTCGTTGGCTGGCCCTCGCTTCATACTCGTCGCCAAACCCACTGGCTCCAGGTCATCTACAAGTCTCTGCTAGGTAAAGCCCCGCCTTATGTCAGCTCACTGGTCACCATAGCAGCACCCACCCAGAGCACACGCTCCAACAGGTAAATCTCACTGGTCACCCCCAAAGCCAATTTTTCCTTTTGCAGCCTTTACTTCCAGTTCTCTGCTGCCAATGACTGGAACGAACTGCAAAAATCACTGAAGCTGGAGACTCAGATCTCCCTCACTAAGCTTTAAGCACCAGCTGTCAGGGCAGCTCACTGATCCACTGCACCTGTACACAGCCCATCTGTAAATAGCCCATCCAACTACCTCATCCCCTTGCTGTATTTATTTATTTATCTTGCTCCTTTGCGCCCCAGTATCTCTACTTACACATTCATCTTCTGCACATCTATCATTCTAGTGTTTAATTGCTATATTGTAATTACTTCGCTACCATGGCCTATTTATTGCCTTATCTCCCTTATCCTTTCCTTATTTGCACACACTGTATATAGACTTTTTCTACTGTATTATTGACTGTATGTTTGTTTATTCCATCTGTAACTCTGTGTTGTTGTATGTGTCGAACTGCTTTGCTTTATCTTGGCCAGGTTGCAGTTGTAAATGAGAGCTTGTTCTCAACTAGCCTAACTGGTTAAATGAAGGTGAAATAAAATAGAAATAAAAAAATACTATGGATATATTTAGTATGCCAAATGTTCCAGGATGTCGTACTAAATTCGCCAAAATATGAGGAATACACGAAGAGGACACTATTTCCGTACTTTAGGGCCAATAATGCAATTCTTCAGAAAATGGGCGTGGCTTCACATCGTTTCCAGATTTGTTGAAAATGGCAGAAAATATGCAGTCGAAGTACAACGAGAGCGGATACAAATTCATTGCTTTAACTAATTATGACAAATATTAAGAAAATGTTGAGCAATGTAATAAAGTAATTACTTTTTAAATAAGTTAACTTACACGTTATATTGGCTAACAATTTGTTAGCTACACTGGTCTTACGAACCACATAGCTTTATCAGTACAGCAGTATGTACCGGTATGTTGTTAGCTAGATACTTAACGTTAGTTGGCTACTTATAGATCAAACTTGACAAAATAATAACTATAGGCTATCTAACTAACTACCCAATGTTTGACGTGATTATTCCCGTCATTCTGAGCTTAGCTAAATGGTATAGTCATTGTGCGTTCTCAATGGACATTCGGGTGCTTTCGTAAATTCGCTCTGGCTGTCTACTCTGCTCTGAATTTACAAACAGACAATCTGACAACGCTCTGAATTCATGTGCGCATTCTGGAACTCCTGATTGAATTTAAGAACACACCTGAAGTCAAATAATGTCTAACCAGTAATTTGTTATGCTAGATAGCTAGCAAGAGGTTGCATAGCAACAGCATCAGCTTCCGGTAGACAGGTGAAAAGCTAGTACGCGCAATTGAAAGCATACTGTTCGTTTACAGTATACTAAAATGTATACAGTATACTAAAATTTGTCAGAAGCCTCTGGTGGGCGGGGGGGGGGGGGGGGGGGGGGGTAGTGTTGGCAGTGTTGGCTATAAATGGCTTGTGTTCATCGGGGCACAACAGGATATTATAAACAAGCTTTTCTTAATGGACAAGTTCAGATGGTGCCCACTGAACACGACCCCCGGTTGTCTTGTTCTGTGTTCCAGACGCCTCGTATAACACGTTCCACCAGGAGGAGGACTATCCAGTGGTGAGGTACCTGAGACAGCCTCTGCACTTTGAGGTGGAGCTGACCAGGTCCTCTGACCCCAAGGTAGCGCTGGTGCTTGACCACTGCTGGGCCACCCTCAACGAGGACCGCGGCTCCCGACCCCGTTGGAATCTCATCATTAATGGGTAACTTGTTGTTTTAGGGCCTAAACAAGTGTTATTCCACAGGTGTGGTTCCTGAGTAATTAGCAACCTATCATACTTGGCAGGCCATTTATTTTGGCTACCGTGGCTATGCCCCCATCCATAGGTCATGAGTGGTCACAATGGTTTGAGCTTAAAAAAAGATGAGTGAGCCATGTGCGGTCTGTCACCAGATCTACACCCAATTTAACACTTATGGGAGATTCTGATCACATGCTTGTTATCACTGAGTGGTCCCTGCAGCGTACCATTGGAACATGTAAATCTAGTTTAGAAAATATAAAATAACTCCCTAATCCCAGAATGCCATTCACTGCGCCCGTTTCCTGAGGTCTTAACTTAGTTTGGCCACTTCAGCATGTGGCAAATCTTTGTACTTGTTACGGCGTACACATGACAAGTAGTTTACAGTTAACTAATCAAAAATCCAATACAACCGTAGCACGAAAGCTAAACAGAGTTGCAAGATATAGGTCAATCCATTTTGGGAGGTGAAGTCCTTGGGGGAAGGTATTATGGAGAGGATGATGCAGGAAATATTACTAAGATGGGCGATTTATGAACAATAAATGGTGGGGCAGACAGTTTTTCTAAGCTAAATACCCCTGGAAAGGGGGTCTGATCTGGCAACCCTGAGGTACCATAGTTTACACTCTGATGCTGTGTTCAAATCAGCTAACGACTTCAGTGCATTCAAGACAATTGGGGTACTCCAGTTGAGATCACCATAAGTCTGACATACGCGTATGTGATAACCTGACTGCATTGTATGGCGTTAGCATTAGCTCATGTTCAGTACCACCTTCAAAGTGTTTTAAACATGTGTCCATTACAATCTAGGCAAGAATCAGAACGAATTAATAAAACGCTAAGTACATTATACTTACGGTACGCTACAGTAGAAACGACAACACGTTACACAGAAAATAAGGTACTTTGATAGGAATGCACGCATGTTCACAGTTAATTGTAAGGAAGACACTAAATGTGCAAGGACTGTATACTTGATCTGGGGAAGTGCTTGGGCTTTCTTTTGAAGGAAAGTTTGTCCGGCTCATTAAATTCTCAAATCGAAATGGTCTGCAACAGTAAAATGGGCTACTTTTGTGAATGAATTGAGGCAAAATTTGAAGTTGAAACGGCCTATAGAAAAATTGCAGGTAATGTGCCTTGGACTGAGGTCAGCGCGGGTTAACTGTCCACATTTTGGAACAGTGAGTGCATTCTGAGATCACGCGCATAAAATCAACTCCCACTGGGGCAACTGTTGAAGATATTTGGAACTCGCGTGTGAAAAGGTTAATGTTGCCGTTACCTACACCTTTTTACTCAATGTTATCCTTTTAGTTTGCTACAGTTCAGTGTTGTGACAAACTGATGGTCAGTCGAATGGAAATCAAGAGCGGCTGGCAAGCTTGGCTTGCCTTTCCGATTGGTTTCAAACAACTGCTCTTAACACTGACTGAATAGTTGTTGGGTTTGGCATGCGCACAGAAACTGGGCAGTCCTGTGCAGTTTCTGAAAGTTGCGTGGAAATACGAATCGCTGATGCATTTTGTTCATGTCTTATGATTCACTTGGGCAAATGAATGGATTTTCTAACAAGTTGAAGGCATTGAGTTGATTTCCTCCTTAGTTCAAAGCATTTTTGAATATTGTTGAATTTCGGTTTAATACCTGTATTTCGTGATTCCGTTTGGGCGCACCGTATTTTATAGGGCCCTAGTCCATGAAGTTGTCATAAGTATGAACCTAGGATATGCCCTTTTTCCCCCCACAAGAGTGAAATATATGGGCTGGAAATGTAAGCTAGGTTTGAGCTTTTTCAGTGTGTGTCACAAGGTGGACATTTCTCTGTCCCCCTAAGAGTAAGCGACACGTTGACTTTATATAGTGTACCAAGAGAATGCCTTTCGCTTATGGCCATACCAGCCTGAATACGCCTGATCTCGTCTGATCTCGGAAGCTACGCAGGGTCGGGCCTGGTTAGTACTTGGATGGGAGACCGCCTGGGAATACCGGGTGCTGTAAGCGTTTTGCTCCAGCAGAGGGTTCTCTTGTGTCATGCGTGGAGCAACTCCCTTTTATTTATCACCCTAATAATGTTGTGTCTTTTTATTGGACTGCAGTTTGTTAGTGCTTCCCTGCCATGCCCTGATCAAATCAAATAATGGACAGTGCGTTTCCCTCAAAATCTAGGCAGTGCATTCAGCATTTGTTTTTAGGCTAGGAGACTGTCAATGTCTGTAGTCCATTAGGGTCCTGTAAAATCCCTTCAATGTTTTGCCTGATTGCCCTCCCCCCCAAAAAAATCCCCCTATTCCCCGTTGACCTCCGGAGGGGTCAAAAAATGCATTTTCGTTGTCGGCAGGATTCGAACCTGCGCCGGAAGATCCTAATGGATTTCTAGTCCATCGCCTTAACCACTCGGCCACGACAACATTGACAAAATAAAACAGGCTTGTTAGGAGTGAATGGGTCAACAGGCATAGCCTACAGAAAGTAATAATTTAACAACTGAAAGATAATGCAGTAACTCATTATAATGCAATAACACAAAATGTTCACTCATTCAATTGTTATTAAGTCCAGCTGTTTTCTTATTTAACCTTGATCTTTGCTCAGCTCCAGGTCTGCATTTGAGAGTGTTTATTATGAATGGTTATTTCACTGTGTGAAGATGTTATTTCATCGTTCTTATTATTACTGCTAAGCAGCATGACTCCTGAGAGGCACTAAACAACTGTCAGAAGTGGGATTTGAACCCACGCCTCCATGGGAGACAGCGACCTGAACGCAGCGCCTTAGACCGCTCGGCCATACTGACTACAGCACAGTAACTGGGTATCGGGTTAAAGTGTATGCGGTAAAAGTAGAAATATGAACAAAGCTCTAAAATCACCACAGAGACCAGAACAACTATGCACGATACTGACTTGCACTTTCAAAAGTCACTTTCAATAGTAGTAATTTGTTTTTATAAATTAAAAAGTCCAGTCATTGACTTAACGTCAATATGGCCTTCAATGGGAAAGAGTAGTAAATCGTCATTGAATGAGCGCTAAACTGGCATCAGAATATGGCCATTCTGATATAAATGATAAAATTCCTCAGATAAGACTGAAAAAGTGTCTGGAAATATCAGCAACCATCAGGGTAAGAGTGACAACAGGTCCACATGGGGGAAATCCTTACAAATGGCTTAATGGGTCATTTCAACGCAATCGTGTTATTATTTATTTTTAGGGTTTAACAAGGCAGCTCACCTGTGACTTGACATTAGATGCGGCGACTTCGATTAACCTGCAGACGATATTTTTGTTCTTCCCGCCAATACAATCCACTGACAACGACCGACGAGTTCTGCGTTCCGAGATTATTTTTGTTATTTGCCTGTTTGGGGCCCGCCTGTGAAATTGCGCGATTCTTGCAATTCTCTTTCAGCCTCTCATCAACTAGCTGTTTTTGCAGAATATTAAAAATACGATAGTTATTCACTACTCATATTAACTAGGTGTCATTTACGTTACCTTAAGTCATTTATTTTTCAACTGGATTTTACAAAGGTGCATGACATGCAGGCGCTAAAAAGTTGTCAGGAGGGGGTTTCAAACCATGCCTATAGGGGAGTCTGCGACCTGAATGACTTAATGGTTATTTTCAATGCAATCTAGTTTTTTCTTTTTCTTTTAGGGTTTAACAAGGTTTCTCACCTGTTACCTGTGGCTTGACTTTAGATGTGGCCAGTTCGATTACCCTGCAGACTATAAGAGTGTCTTCAGAATATGGCCAATTTGACATGAATTTAAAAATGCCTCAGATAGGACCAAAAAAGTGTCTGGAGCTTCCCGTCAGGGTAAGAGTGACAACAGGTTTCCACATGTCAAAATGGGGGAAATCTTAGCAAATGGCTTAATGGTTATTCATGAGAATCGTGTTGTTGTATTGTTGAGTGTATCATGGGATCTCACCTGAAATCTGTGGCTTGACTACAAACCTGTAACCTATGCTACTGTGGCCTATAGAGCTAGAAGGCTGGATAACCAGGTGTGTAAAGGTGTGAAGTGGGACAGATGGCCTGCATTCCTATCCCAAATGGACAACTAATCCCTATGTACTTGCGGAGATCTGAGAGGATGCGATTGGTATAAGAAACACGACTAAACTTCAACCTCCGGAGGGGTCAAAAAAATGCATTTTTGTTGTTGGCAGGATTTGAACCTGAGCAGGAAGATCCTAATGGATTTCTAGTCCATTGCCTTAAACACTCGGCCACGACAACGTTGACAGAAGAAAACAGGCTTGTTAGGAGTGAATGGGCCAACAGGCATAGCCTACAGAAAGTGAAATTTAACAACTGAAAGATAATGCAGTAACTCATTATAATGCAATAACACAAAATGTTCCCCTCATTCATTTGTTATTAAGTCCAGCTGTTTTCTTATTTAACCTTGATCTTTGCTCAGCTCCAGAAGGTCTGCATTTGAGAGTGTTTATTATGAATTGCTATTTCACTGTGTGAAGTTGTTATTTCATCATTCTTATTATTACTGCTGAGCAGCATGACTCCTGAGAGGCACTAAAAAACTGTCAGAAGTGGGATTTGAACCCACGCCTCCATGGGAGACTGCGACCTGAACGCAGCGCCTTAGACCGCTCGGCCATCCTGACTACAGCACAGTAACTGGGTATCGGGTTAAAGTGTATGCGGTAAAACTAGAAATATGAACAACGCTCTAAAATCACCACAGAGACCAGAACAACTATGCACGATACTGACTTGCACTTTCAATAGTCATTTGTTTTTATAAATTAAAAAGTCCAGTCATTGATTTAACCTCAATATGGCCTTCAATGGGAAAGAGTAGTAAATCGTCATTGAATGAGCGCTAAACTGGCATCAGAATATGGCCATTCTGATATAAATGATAAAATTCCTCAGATAAGACTGAAAAAGTGTCTGGAAATATCAGCAACCATCAGGGTAAGAGTGACAACAGGTCCACATGGGGGAAATCCTTACAAATGGCTTAATGGGTCATTTCAACGCAATCGTGTTATTATTTATTTTTAGGGTTTAACAAGGCAGCTCACCTGTGACTTGACATTAGATGTGGCGACTTCGATTACCCTGCAGACGATATTTTTGTTCTTCCCGCCAATACAATCCACTGACAACGACCGACGAGTTCTGCGTTCCGAGATTATTTTTGTTATTTGCCTGTTTGGGGCCCGCCTGTGAAATTGCGCGATTCTTGCAATTCTCTTTCAGCCTCTCATCAACTAGCTGTTTTTGCAGAATATTAAAAATACGATAGTTATTCACTACTCATATTAACTAGGTGTCATTTACGTTACCTTAAGTCATTTATTTTTCAACTGGATTTTACAAAGGTGCATGACATGCAGGCGCTAAAAAGTTGTCAGGAGGGGGTTTCAAACCATGCCTATAGGGGAGTCTGTGACCCGAATGACTTAATGGTTATTTTCAATGCAATCAAGTTTTTTCTTTTTCTTTTAGGGTTTAACAAGGTTTCTCACCTGTTACCTGTGGCTTGACTTTAGATGTGGCCAGTTCGATTACCCTGCAGACTATAAGAGTGTCTTCAGAATATGGCCAATTTGACATGAATTTAAAAATGCCTCAGATAGGACCAAAAAAGTGTCTGGAGCTTCCCGTCAGGGTAAGAGTGACAACAGGTTTCCACATGTCAAAATGGGGGAAATCTTAGCAAATGGCTTCATGGTTATTCATGAGAATCGTGTTGTTGTATTGTTGAGTGTATCATGGAATCTCACCTGAAATCTGTGGCTTGACTACAAACCTGTAACCTATGCTACTGTGGCCTATAGAGCTAGAAGGCTGGATAACCAGGTGTGTAAAGGTGTGAAGTGGGACAGATGGCCTGCATTCCTATCCCAAATGGACAACTAATCCCTATGTACTTGCGGAGATCTGAGAGGATGCGATTGGTATAAGAAACACGACTAAACTTCAATCTCCGGAGGGGTCAAAAAAATGCATTTTTGTTGTTGGCAGGATTTGAACCTGAGCAGGAAGATCCTAATGGATTTCTAGTCCATCGCCTTAAACACTCGGCCACGACAACGTTGACAGAAGAAAACAGGCTTGTTAGGAGTGAATGGGCCAACAGGCATAGCCTACAGAAAGTGAAATTTAACAACTGAAAGATAATGCAGTAACTCATTATAATGCAATAACACAAAATGTTCCCCTCATTCATTTGTTATTAAGTCCAGCTGTTTTCTTATTTAACCTTGATCTTTGCTCAGCTCCAGAAGGTCTGCATTTGAGAGTGTTTATTATGAATTGTTATTTCACTGTGTGAAGTTGTTATTTCATCATTCTTATTATTACTGCTGAGCAGCATGGCTCCTGAGAGGCACTAAAAAACTGTCAGAAGTGGGATTTGAACCCACGCCTCCATGGGAGACTGCGACCTGAACGCAGCGCCATAGACCGCTCGGCCATCCTGACTACAGCACAGTACCTGGGTATCGGGTTAAAGTGTATGCGGTAAAAGTAGAAATATGAACAACGCTCTAAAATCACCACAGAGACCAGAACAACTATGCACGATACTGACTTGCACTTTCAATAGTCATTTGTTTTTATAAATTAAAAAGTCCAGTCATTGATTTAACCTCAATATGGCCTTCAATGGGAAAGAGTAGTAAATCGCCATTGAATGAGCGCTAAACTGGCATCAGAATGTGGCCATTCTGATAGAAATGATAAAATTCCTCAGATAAGACTGAAAAAATGTCTGGAAATATCAGCAACCATCAGGGTAAGAGTGACAACAGGTCCACATGGGGGAAATCCTTACAAATGGCTTAATGGGTCATTTCAACGCAATCGTGTTATTATTTATTTTTAGGGTTTAACAAGGCAGCTCACCTGTGACTTGACATTAGATGCGGCGACTTCGATTACCCTGCAGACGATATTCTTGTTCTTCCCGCCAATACAATCCACTGACAACGACCGACGAGTTCTGCGTTCCGAGATTATTTTTGTTATTTGCCTGTTTGGGGCCCGCCTGTGAAATTGCGCGATTCTTGCAATTCTCTTTCATCCTCTCATCAACTAGCTGTTTTTGCAGAATATTAAAAATACGATAGTTATTCACTACTCATATTAACTAGGTGTCATTTACGTTACCTTAAGTCATTTATTTTTCAACTGGATTTTACAAAGGTGCATGACATGCCGGCGCTAAAAAGTTGTCAGGAGGGGGTTTCAAACCATGCCTATAGGGGAGTCTGCGACCTGAATGACTTAATGGTTATTTTCAATGCAATCAAGTTTTTTCTTTTTCTTTTAGGGTTTAACAAGGTTTCTCACCTGTCACCTGTGGCTTGACTTTAGATGTGGCCAGTTCGATTACCCTGCAGCCTAAGAGTGTCTTCAGAATATGGCCAATTTGACATGAATTTAAAAATGCCTCAGATAGGACCAAAAAAGTGTCTGGAGCTTCCCGTCAGGGTAAGAGTGACAACAAGTTTCCACATGTCAAAATGGGGGAAATCTTAGCAAATGGCTTAATGGTTATTCATGAAAATCGTGTTGTTGTATTGTTGAGTGTATCATGGGATCTCACCTGAAATCTGTGGCTTGACTACAAACCTGTAACCTATGCTACTGTGGCCTATAGAGCTAGAAGGCTGGATAACCAGGTGTGTAAAGGTGTGAAGTGGGATAGATGGCCTGCAGTCCTATCCCAAATGGACAACTAATCCCTATGTACTTGCGGAGATCTGAGAGGATGCGATTGGTATAAGAAACATGACTAAACTTCAACCTCCGGAGGGGTCAAAAAAATGCATTTTCATTGTCGGCAGGATTTAAACCTGCGCAGGAAGATCCTAATGGATTTCTAGTCCATCGCCTTAACCACTCGGCCACGACAACGTTGACAGAAGAAAACAAGCTTGTTAGGAGTGAATGGGCCAACAGGCATAGCCTACAGAAAGTGAAATTTAACAACTGAAAGATAATGCAGTAACTCATTATAATGCAATAACACAAAATGTTCCCCTCATTAATTTGTTATTAAGTCCAGCTGTTTTCTTATTTAACCTTGATCTTTGCTCAGCTCCAGAAGGTCTGCATTTGAGGGTGTTTATTATGAATTGTTATTTCACTGTGTGAAGTTGTTATTTCATCATTCTTATTATTACTGCTGAGCAGCATGACTCCTGAGAGGCACTAAAAAACTGTCAGAAGTGGGATTTGAACCCACGCCTCCATGGGAGACTGCGACCTGAACGCAGCGCCAGAGACCGCTCGGCCATCCTGACTACAGCACAGTAACTGGGTATCGGGTTAAAGTGTATGCGGTAAAAGTAGAAATATGAACAACGCTCTAAAATCACCACAGAGACCAGAACAACTATGCACGATACTGACTTGCACTTTCAATAGTCATTTGTTTTTATAAATTAAAAAGTCCAGTCATTGATTTAACCTCAATATGGCCTTCAATGGGAAAGAGTAGTAAATCGCCATTGAATGAGCGCTAAACTGGCATCAGAATATGGCCATTCTGATATAAATGATAAAATTCCTCAGATAAGACTGAAAAAGTGTCTGGAAATATCAGCAACCATCAGGGTAAGAGTGACAACAGGTCCACATGGGGGAAATCCTTACAAATGGCTTAATGGGTCATTTCAACGCAATCGTGTTATTATTTATTTTTAGGGTTTAACAAGGCAGCTCACCTGTGACTTGACATTAGATGCGGCGACTTCGATTACCCTGCAGACGATATTTTTGTTCTTCCCGCCAATACAATCCACTGACAACGACCGACGAGTTCTGCGTTCCGAGATTATTTTTGTTATTTGCCTGTTTGGGGCCCGCCTGTGAAATTGCGCGATTCTTGCAATTCTCTTTCAGCCTCTCATCAACTAGCTGTTTTTGCAGAATATTAAAAATACGATAGTTATTCACTACTCATATTAACTAGGTGTCATTTACGTTACCTTAAGTCATTTATTTTTCAACTGGATTTTACAAAGGTGCATGACATGCAGGCGCTAAAAAATTGTCAGGAGGGGGTTTCAAACCATGCCTATAGGGGAGTCTGCGACCTGAATGACTTAATGGTTATTTTCAATGCAATCAAGTTTTTTCTTTTTCTTTTAGGGTTTAACAAGGTTTCTCACCTGTTGCCTGTGGCTTGACTTTAGATGTGGCCAGTTCGATTACCCTGCAGAATATAAGAGTGTCTTCAGAATATGGCCAATTTGACATGAATTTAAAAATGCCTCAGATAGGACCAAAAAAGTGTCTGGAGCTTCCCGTCAGGGTCAGAGTGACAACAGGTTTCCACATGTCAAAATGGGGGAAATCTTAGCAAATGGCTTAATGGTTATTCATGAGAATCGTGTTGTTGTATTGTTGAGTGTATCATGGGATCTCACCTGAAATCTGTGGCTTGACTACAAACCTGTAACCTATGCTACTGTGGCCTATAGAGCTAGAAGGCTGGATAACCAGGTGTGTAAAGGTGTGAAGTGGGATAGATGGCCTGCAGTCCTATCCCAAATGGACAACTAATCCCTATGTACTTGCGGAGATCTGAGAGGATGCGATCGGTATAAGAAACACGACTAAACTTCCACCTCCGGAGGGGTCAAAAAAATGCATTTTCGTTGTCGGCAGGATTTGAACCTGCGCAGGAAGATCCTAATGGATTTCTAGTCCATCGCCTTAACCACTCGGCCACGACAACGTTGACAGAAAAAAACAGGCTTGTTAGGAGTGAATGGGCCAACAGGCATAGCCTACAGCGAGTGAAATTTAACAACTGATTAACAACTGATTAACTCATTATAATGCAATAACACAAAATGTTCCCCTCATTCATTTGTTATTAAGTCCAGCTGTTTTCTTATTTAACCTTGATCTTTGCTCAGCTCCAGAAGGTCTGCATTTGAGAGTGTTTATTATGAATTGTTATTTCACTGTGTGAAATTGTTATTTCATCATTCTTATTATTACTGCTGAGCAGCATGACTCCTGAGAGGCACTAGAAAACTGTCAGAAGTGGGATTTGAACCCTCGCCTCCATGGGACACTGCGACCTGAACGCAGCGCCTTAGACCGCTCGGCCATCCTGACTACAGCACAGTAACTGGGTATCGGGTTAAAGTGTATGCGGTAAAAGTAGAAATATGAACAACGCTCTAAAATCACCACAGAGACCAGAACAACTATGCACGATACTGACTTGCACTTTCAACAGTCATTTGTTTTTATAAATTAAAAAGTCCAGTCATTGATTTAACCTCAATATGGCCTTCAATGGGAAAGAGTAGTAAATCGTCATTGAATGAGCGCTAAACTGGCATCAGAATATGGCCATTCTGATATAAATGATAAAATTCCTTAGATAAGACTGAAAAAGTGTCTGCAAATATCAGCAACCATCAGGGTAAGAGTGACAACAGGTCCACATGGGGGAAATCCTTACAAATGGCTTAATGGGTCATTTCAACGCAATCGTGTTATTATTTATTTTTAGGGTTTAACAAGGCAGCTCACCTGTGACTTGACATTAGATGCGGCGACTTCGATTACCCTGCAGACGATATTTTTGTTCTTCCCGCCAATACAATCCACTGACAACGACCGACGAGTTCTGCGTTCCGAGATTATTTTTGTTATTTGCCTGTTTGGGGCCCGCCTGTGAAATTGCGCGATTCTTGCAATTCTCTTTCAGCCTCTCATCAACTAGCTGTTTTTGCAGAATATTAAAAATACGATAGTTATTCACTACTCATATTAACTAGGTGTCATTTACGTTACCTTAAGTCATTTATTTTTCAACTGGATTTTACAAAGGTGCATGACATGCAGGCGCTAAAAAGTTGTCAGGAGGGGGTTTCAAACCATGCCTATAGGGGAGTCTGCGACCTGAATGACTTAATGGTTATTTTCAATGCAATCAAGTTTTTTCTTTTTCTTTTAGGGTTTAACAAGGTTTCTCACCTGTTACCTGTGGCTTGACTTTAGATGTGGCCAGTTCGATTACCCTGCAGACTATAAGAGTGTCTTCAGAATATGGCCAATTTGACATGAATTTAAAAATGCCTCAGATAGGACCAAAAAAGTGTCTGGAGCTTCCCGTCAGGGTAAGAGTGACAACAGGTTTCCACATGTCAAAATGGGGGAAATCTTAGCAAATGGCTTAATGGTAATTCATGAGAATCGTGTTGTTGTATTGTTGAGTGTATCATGGGATCTCACCTGAAATCTGTGGCTTGACTACAAACCTGTAACCTATGCTACTGTGGCCTATAGAGCTAGAAGGCTGGATAACCAGGTGTGTAAAGGTGTGAAGTGGGATAGATGGCCTGCAGTCCTATCCCAAATGGACAACTAATCCCTATGTACTTGCGGAGATCTGAGAGGATGCGATTGGTATAAGAAACACGACTAAACTTCAACCTCCGGAGTGGTCAAAAAAATGCGTTTTCGTTGTCGGCAGGATTTGAACCTACGCAGGAAGATCCTAATGGATTTCTAGTCCATCGCCTTAACCACTCGGCCACGACAACATTGACAGAAAAAAACAGGCTTGTTAGGAGTGAATGGGCCAACAGGCATAGCCTACAGAAAGTGAAATTTAACAACTGAAAGATAATGCAGTAACTCATTATAATGCAATAACACAAAATGTTCCCCTCATTCATTTGTTATTAAGTCCAGCTGTTTTCTTATTTAACCTTGATCTTTGCTCAGCTCCAGAAGGTCTGCATTTGAGAGTGTTTATTATGAATTGTTATTTCACTGTGTGAAGTTGTTATTTCATCATTCTTATTATTACTGCTGAGCAGCATGACTCCTGAGAGGCACTAAAAAACTGTCAGAAGTGGGATTTGAACACACGCCTCCATGGGAGACTGCGACCTGAACGCAGCGCCTTAGACCGCTCGGCCATCCTGACTAGAGCACAGTAACTGGGTATCGGGTTAAAGTGTATGCGGTAAAAGTAGAAATATGAACAACGCTCTAAAATCACCACAGAGACCAGAACAACTATGCACGATACTGACTTGCACTTTCAATAGTCATTTGTTTTTCATAAATTAAAAGTCCAGTCATTGATTTAACCTCAATATGGCTTTCAATGGAAAAGAGTAGTAAATCGCCATTGAATGAGCGCTAAACTGGCATCAGAATATGGCCATTCTGATATAAATGATAAAATTCCTCAGATAAGACTGAAAAAGTGTCTGGAAATATCAGCAACCATCAGGGTAAGAGTGACAACAGGTCCACATGGGGGAAATCCTTACAAATGGCTTGATGGGTCATTTCAACGCAATTGTGTTATTATTTATTTTTAGGGTTTAACAAGGCAGCTCACCTGTGACTTGACATTAGATGCGGCGACTTTGATTACCCTGCAGACGATATTTTTGTTCTTCCCGCCAATACAATCCACTGACAACGACCGACGAGTTCTGCGTTCCGAGATTATTTTTGTTATTTGCCTGTTGGGGCCCGCCTGTGAAATTGCGCGATTCTTGCAATTCTCTTTCAGCCTCTCATCAACTAGCTGTTTTTGCAGAATATTAAAAATACGATAGTTATTCACTACTCATATTAACTAGGTGTCATTTACGTTACCTTAAGTCATTTATTTTTCAACTGGATTTTACAAAGGTGCATGACATGCAGGCGCTAAAAAATTGTCAGGAGGTGGTTTCAAACCATGCCTATAGGGGAGTCTGCGACCTGAATGACTTAATGGTTATTTTCAATGCAATCAAGTTTTTTCTTTTTCTTTTAGGGTTTAACAAGGTTTCTCACCTGTTACCTGTGGCTTGACTTTAGATGTGGCCAGTTCGATTACCCTGCAGACTATAAGAGTGTCTTCAGAATATGGCCAATTTGACATGAATTTAAAAATGCCTCAGATAGGACCAAAAAAGTGTCTGGAGCTTCCCGTCAGGGTAAGAGTGACAACAGGTTTCCACATGTCAAAATGGGGGAAATCTTAGCAAATGGCTTCATGGTTATTCATGAGAATCGTGTTGTTGTATTGTTGAGTGTATCATGGGATCTCACCTGAAATCTGTGGCTTGACTACAAACCTGTAACCTATGCTACTGTGGCCTATAGAGCTAGAAGGCTGGATAACCAGGTGTGTGAAGTGGGATAGATGGCCTGCAGTCCTATCCCAAATGGACAACTAATCCCTATGTACTTGCGGAGATCTGAGAGGATGCGATTGGTATAAGAAACACGACTAAACTTCAACCTCCGGAGGGGTCAAAAAAATGCATTTTCGCTGTCGGCAGGATTTGAACCTGCGCAGGAAGATTCTAATGGATTTCTAGTCCATCGCCTTAACCACTCGGCCACGACAACAGTGACAGAAGAAAACAGGCTTGTTAGGAGTGAATGGGCCAACAGGCATAGCCTACAGAAAGTGAAATTTAACAACTGAAAGATAATGCAGTAACTCATTATAATGCAATAACACAAAATGTTCCCCTCATTCATTTGTTATTAAGTCCAGCTGTTTTCTTATTTAACCTTGATCTTTGCTCAGCTCCAGAAGGTCTGCATTTGAGAGTGTTATTATGAATTGCTATTTCACTGTGTGAAGTTGTTATTTCATCATTCTTATTATTACTGCTGAGCAGCATGACTCCTGAGAGGCACTAAAAAACTGTCAGAAGTGGGATTTGAACCCACGCCTCCATGGGAGACTGCGAACTGAACGCAGCGCCTTAGACCACTCGGCCATCCTGACTACAGCACAGTAACTGGGTATCGGGTTAAAGTGTATGCGGTAAAAGTAGAAATATGAACAACGCTCTAAATCACCACAGAGACCAGAACAACAATGCACGATACTGACTTGCACTTTCAATAGTCATTTGTTTTTATAAATTAAAAAGTCCAGTCATTGATTTAACCTCAATATGGCCTTCAATGGGAAAGAGTAGTAAATCGTCATTGAATGAGCGCTAAACTGGCATCAGAATATGGCCATTCTGATATAAATGATAAAATTCCTCAGATAAGACTGAAAAAGTGTCTGGAAATATCAGCAACCATCAGGGTAAGAGTGACAACAGGTCCACATGGGGGAAATCCTTACAAATGGCTTAATGAGTCATTTCAACGCAATCGTGTTATTATTTATTTTTAGGGTTTAACAAGGCAGCTCACCTGTGACTTGACATTAGATGCGGCGACTTTGATTACCCTGCAGACGATATTTTTGTTCTTCCCGCCAATACAATCCACTGACAACGACCGACGAGTTCTGCGTTCCGAGATTATTTTTGTTATTTGCCTGTTTGGGGCCCGCCTGTGAAATTGCGCGATTCTTGCAATTCTCTTTCAGCCTCTCATCAACTAGCTGTTTTTGCAGAATATTAAAAATACGATAGTTATTCACTACTCATATTAACTAGGTGTCATTTACGTTACCTTAAGTCATTTATTTTTCAACTGGATTTTACAAAGGTGCATGACATGCAGGCGCTAAAAAATTGTCAGGAGGGGGTTTCAAACCATGCCTATAGGGGAGTCTGCGACCTGAATGACTTAATGGTTATTTTCAATGCAATCAAGTTATTTATTTTTCTTTTAGGGTTTAACAAGGTTTCTCACCTGTTACCTGTGGCTTGACTTTAGATGTGGCCAGTTCGATTACCCTGCAGCCTAAGAGTGTCTTCAGAATATGGCCAATTTGACATGAATTTAAAAATGCCTCAGTTAGGACCAAAAAGTGTCTGGAGCTTCCCGTCAGGGTAAGAGTGACAACAGGTTTCCCACATGTCAAAATGGGGGAAATCTTAGCAAATGGCTTCATGGTTATTCATGAGAATCGTGTTGTTGTATTGTTGAGTGTATCATGGGATCTCACCTGAAATCTGTGGCTTGACTACAAACCTGTAACCTATGCTACTGTGGCCTATAGAGCTAGAAGGCTGGATAACCAGGTGTGTAAAGGTGTGAAGTGGGACAGATGGCCTGCAGTCCTATCCCAAATGGACAACTAATCCCTATGTACTTGCGGAGATCTGAGAGGATGCGATTGGTATAAGAAACACGACTAAACTTCAACCTCCGGAGGGGTCAAAAAAATGCATTTTCGTTGTCGGCAGGATTTGATCCTGCGCAGGAAGATCCTAATGGATTTCTAGTCCATCGCCTTAACCACTCGGCCACGACAACGTTGACAGAAGAAAGCAAGCTTGTTAGGAGTGAATGGGCCAACAGGCATAGCCTACAGAAAGTGAAATTTAACAACTGAAAGATAATGCAGTAACTCATTATAATGCAATAACACAAAATGTTCCCCTCATTCATTTGTTATTAAGTCCAGCTGTTTTCTTATTTAACCTTGATCTTTGCTCAGCTCCAGAAGGTCTGCATTTGAGAGTGTTTATTATGAATTGTTATTTCACTGTGTGAAGTTGTTATTTCATCATTCTTATTATTACTGCTGAGCAGCATGACTCCTGAGAGGCACTAAAAAACTGTCAGAAGTGGGATTTGAACCCACGCCTCCATGGGAGACTGCGAACTGAACGCAGCGCCTTAGACACTCGGCCATCCTGACTACAGCACAGTAACTGGGTATCGGGTTAAAGTGTATGCGGTAAAAGTAGAAATATGAACAACGCTCTAAAATCACCACAGAGGACCAGAACAACAATGCACGATACTGACTTGCACTTTCAATAGTCATTTGTTTTATAAATTAAAAGTCCAGTCATTGATTTAACCTCAATATGGCCTTCAATGGGAAAGAGTAGTAAATCGTCATTGAATGAGCGCTAAACTGGCATCAGAATATGGCCATTCTGATATAAATGATAAAATTCCTCAGATAAGACTGAAAAAGTGTCTGGAAATATCAGCAACCATCAGGGTAAGAGTGACAACAGGGTCCACATGGGGGAAATCCTTACAAATGGCTTAATGAGTCATTTCAACGCAATCGTGTTATTATTTATTTTTAGGGTTTAACAAGGCAGCTCACCTGTGACTTGACATTAGATGCGGCGACTTTGATTACCCTGCAGACGATATTTTTGTTCTTCCCGCCAATACAATCCACTGACAACGACCGACGAGTTCTGCGTTCCGAGATTATTTTTGTTATTTGCCTGTTTGGGGCCCGCCTGGTGAAATTGCGCGATTCTTGCAATTCTCTTTCAGCCTCTCATCAACTAGCTGTTTTTGCAGAATATTAAAAATACGATAGTTATTCACTACTCATATTAACTAGGTGTCATTTACGTTACCTTAAGTCATTTATTTTTCAACTGGATTTTACAAAGGTGCATGACATGCAGGCGCTAAAAAATTGTCAGGAGGGGGTTTCAAACCATGCCTATAGGGGAGTCTGCGACCTGAATGACTTAATGGTATTTTTCAATGCAATCAAGTTATTTATTTTTCTTTTAGGGTTAACAAGGTTTCTCACCTGTTACCTGTGGCTTGACTTTAGATGTGGCCAGTTCGATTACCCTGCAGCCTAAGAGTGTCTTCAGAATATGGCCAATTTGACATGAATTTAAAAAATGCCTCAGTTAGGACCAAAAAAGTGTCTGGAGCTTCCCGTCAGGGTAAGAGTGACAACAGGTTTCCACATGTCAAATGGGGAAATCTTAGCAAATGGCTTCATGGTTATTCATGAGAATCGTGTTGTTGTATTGTTGAGTGTATCATGGGATCTCACCTGAAATCTGTGGCTTGACTACAAACCTGTAACCTATGCTACTGTGGCCTATAGAGCTAGAAGCTGGATAACCAGGGTGTAAAGGTGTGAAGTGGGACAGATGGCCTGCAGTCCTATCCCAAATGGACAACTAATCCCTATGTACTTGCGGAGATCTGAGAGGATGCGATTGGTATAAGAAAAGACTAAACTTCAACCTCCGGAGGGGTCAAAAAAATGCATTTTCGTTGTCGGCAGGATTGATCCTGCGCAGGAAGATCCTAATGGATTTCTAGTCCATCGCCTTAAACACTCGGCCACGACAACGTTGACAGAAGAAAGCAAGCTTGTTAGGAGTGAATGGGCCAACAGGCATAGCCTACAGAAAGTGAAATTAACAACTGAAAGATAATGCAGTAACTCATTATAATGCAATAACACAAAATGTTCCCCTCATTCATTTGTTATTAAGTCCAGCTGTTTTCTTATTTAACCTTGATCTTTGCTCAGCTCCAGAAGGTCTGCATTTGAGAGTGTTTATTATGAATGTTATTTCACTGTGTGAAGTTGTTATTTCATCATTCTTATTATTACTGCTGAGCAGCATGACTCCTGAGAGGCACTAAAAAACTGTCAGAAGGGGATTTGAACCCACGCCTCCATGGGAGACTGCGAACTGAACGCAGCGCCTTAGACCACTCGGCCATCCTGACTACAGCACAGTAACTGGGTATCGGGTTAAAGTGTATGCGGTAAAAGTAGAATATGAACAACGCTCTAAAATCACCACAGAGACCAGAACAACAATGCACGATACTGACTTGCACTTTCAATAGTCATTGTTTTTATAAATTAAAAAGTCCAGTCATTGATTTAACCTCAATATGGCCTTCAATGGGAAAGAGTAGTAAATCGTCATTGAATGAGCGCTAAACTGGCATCAGAATATGGCCATTCTGATATAAATGATAAAATTCTCAGATAAGACTGAAAAAGTGTCTGGAAATATCAGCAACCATCAGGGTAAGAGTGACAACAGGTCCACATGGGGAAATCCTTACAAAGGCTTAATGAGTCATTTCAACGCAATCGTGTTATTATTTATTTTTAGGGTTTAACAAGGCAGCTCACCTGTGACTTGACATTAGATGCGGCGACTTTGATTACCCTGCAGACGATATTTTTGTTCTTCCCGCCAATACAATCCACTGACAACGACCGACGAGTTCTGCGTTCCAAGATTATTTTTTGTTATTTGCCTGTTTGGGCCCGCCTGTGAAATTGCGCGATTCTTGCAATTCTCTTTCAGCCTCTCATCAACTAGCTGTTTTGCAGAATATTAAAAATACGATAGTTATTCACTACTCATATTAACTAGGTGTCATTTACGTTACCTTAAGTCATTTATTTTTCAAATGGATTTTACTAAAGGCGATGCAATGTTTTTTTTTTTTTGCAGGCGCTAAAAAATTGTCAGGAGGTGGTTTCAAACCATGCCTATAGGGGAGTCTGGCGACCTGAATGACTTAAGGTTATTTTCAATGCAATCAAGTATTTTTCTTTTTCTTTAGGGTTAACAAGGTGTTCCTCACCTGTACATGTGGCTTGATTAGTGTGGCCAGTTCGATTCCTGCAGCCTAAGAGTGTCTTCAGAAATGGCCAATTTAAATGAATTACAAAAATGCCTCTTTTAGGACCAAAAAGTGTCTGGAGCCTTCCCGTCCAATTGTAAGAGTGACAACAGGTTTCCACATGCAAAATGGATGGGAAATATAGCAAATGGCTTCATGGTTATTCATGAGAATCGTGTTTGTTGTATTGTTGAGTGTATCATGGGATCTCACCTGAAATCTGTGGCCGACTACAAACCTGTAAACCTATGCTACTGGGCCTATAGAGCTAGAAGGCTGGATAACCAGGGTCGTGTAAAGGTGTGAAGTAGGACAGATGGCCTGCCGTACCTATCCCAAATGGACAACTAATCCCTATGTACTTGCGGAGATCTGAGAGGATGCGATGGTATAAGAAACACGACCTAAACTTCAACTACCACGGAGGGGTCAAAAAAATGCATTTTCGTTGATATCAAAGCTCGAAGGATTGGAACGCGCCAGGAAGATCCTAATGGATTACTAGTCCATAAGCCTTAACCACTAGGAGCACGACAATGTTGACAGAAGAACGCAAGCGTTAGGAGTGAATTGGGCCAACAGGCCATAGCCTACATAAAGTGAAATTAAACAACTGAAAGATAATGCCAGGAACTCTTACTATGACAATAAACACAAAAGTTCACCTATTGCATTTTGATTCACTAAGTCCAGCGTTGTCTCTTAAACCTTGATCTTGCTCAGCTCCAGAGTCGCATTGAGAGTGTTATTTAGAAATTGTTATTTGCACTGTATGTGAATTGTGGTTATTTCATATTCTTATTATACTGCTGAGACAGCATGACTCCTGAGAGGCACTAAAAAACTGTCAGAAGTGGGATTGGAACCCACGCCTCCATGGGAGGACTGCGAACTGAACGCAGCGCCTTAGACCACTCGGCCATCCTGACTACAGCACAGTAACTGGGTATCGGGTTAAAGTGTATGCGGTAAAAGTAGAAAATATGAACAACGCTCTAAAATCACACAGAGACCAGAACAACAATGCCGATACTGACTTGCACTTTCAATAGTCATTTGTTTTTATAAATAAAAAGTCCAGTCATTGATTTAACTCAATATGGCCTTCAATGGGAAAAGAGTAGTAAATCGTCATGAATGAGCGCTAAAACTGGCATCAGATAGGCCATTCTGAGCATAAATGATAAAATTCCTCAGAAATAAGACTGAAAAAGTGTTTGGAAATATCAGCAACCATCAGGGTAAGAGTGACAACAGGTCCACATGGGGAAATCCTTACAAATGGCTTAATGAGTCATTTCAACGCAATCGTGTATTATTTATTTTTAGGGTTTAACAAGGCAGCTCACCTGTGACTTGACATTAGATGCGGCGACTTTGATTACCCTGCAGACGATATTTTTGTTCTTCCCGCCAATACAAATCCACTGACAAACGACCGACGAGTTCTGCGTTCCGAGATTATTTTTGTTATTTGCCTGTTGGGGCCCGCCTGTGAAATTGCGCGATTCTTGCAATTCTCTTTCAGCCTCTCATCAACTAGCTGTTTTTGCAGAATATTAAAAATACGATAGTTATTCACTACTCATATTAACTAGGTGTCATTTACGTTACCTTAAGCATTTATTTTCAACTGGATTTACAAAGGTGCATGACATGCAGGCGCTAAAAAATTGTCAGGGGGGGTTTCAAACCATGCCTATAGGGGAGTCTGCGACCTGAATGACTTAATGGTTATTTCAATGCAATCGAGTTTTTTCTTTTCTTTTAGGGTTTAACAAGGTTTCTCACCTGTTACCTGTGGCTGACTTTAGATGTGGCCAGTTCGATTACCCTGCAGACTAAGAGTGTCTTCAGAATATGGCCAATTTGACATGAATTTTAAAAATGCCTCAGATAGGACCAAAAAAGTGTCTGGAGCTTCCCGTCAGGGTAAGAGTGACAACAGGTTTCCACATGTCAAAATGGGGGAATCTTAGCAAATGGCTTAATGGTTATTCATGAGAATCGTGTTGTTGTATGTTGAGTGTATCATGGGATCTCACCGAAATCTGTGGCTTGACTACAAACCTGTAACCTATGCTACTGTGGCCTATAGAGCTAGAAGGCTGGATAACCAGGTGTGAAAGGGTGGGAAGTGGGACGATGGCCTGCAGTCCTATCCCAATGGACAACTAATCCCTATGTACTTGCGGAGATCTGAGAGGATGCGATTGGTATAAGAAACACGACTAAACTTCAACCTCCGGAGGGGTCAAAAAAATGCCATTTCGTTGTCGGCAGGATTTGAACCTGCGCAGGAAGATCCTAATGGATTTCTAGTCCATCGCCTTAACCACTCAGCCACGACAACGTTGACAGAAGAAAACAAGCTTGTTAGGAGTGAATGGGCAAACAGCATAGCCTACAGAAAGTGAAATTTAACAATGAAAGATAATGCAGTAACTCATTATATGCAATAACACAAATGTTCCCCTCATTCATTTGTTATTAAGTCCAGCTGTTTTCTTATTTAACCTTGATCTTTGCTCAGCTCCAGAAGGTCTGCATTTGAGAGTGTTTATTATGAATTGTTATTTCACTGTGTGAAGTTGTTATTTCATCATTCTTATTATTACTGCTGAGCAGCATGACTCCTGAGAGGCACTAAAAAACTGTCAGAAGGGGATTTGAACCCACGCCTCCATGGGAGACTGCGACCTGAACGCAGCGCCTTAGACCGCTCGGCCATCCTGACTACAGCACAGTAACTGGGTATCGGGTTAAAGTGTATGCGGTAAAAGTAGAAATATGAACAACGCTCTAAAATCACCACAGAGACCAGAACAACTATGCACGATACTGACTTGCACTTTCAATAGTCATTTGTTTTTATAAATTAAAAAGTCCCAGTCATTGATTAACCTCAAATGGCCCTCAATGGGAAAGAGTAGTAAATCGTCATTGAATGAGCGCTAAACTGGCATCAGAATATGGCCATTCTGATATAAATGATAAAATTCCTCAGATAAGACTGAAAAAGTGTCTGGAAATATCAGCAACCATCAGGGTAAGAGTGACAACAGGTTCACATGGGGAAATCCTTACAAATGGCTTAATGAGTCATTTCAACGCAATTTGATTATTTATTTTCAGGGTTAACAAGGCAGCTCACCTGTGATTTGACATTAGATGCGGCGACTTGATTACCCTGCAGACGATATTTTGTTCTTCCGCCAATAACAATCCACTGACAACGACCCGAAGAGTTCTGAGTTACGAGATTATTTTTGTTATTTGCCTTTTGGGGCCCGCCTGTGAAA